>NC_052512.1:22564484-22612326 GCF_014356525.2 Nilaparvata lugens
TTACCCCGAGCCGTAGGCGAGTAAGGAATGGTTCTTGAGTGCAGCAGAGGAACTTTGCGCACGTATTTCACATTAAGTTTTTCCTACAGTTACCATTGAATATGAAGTGGGTAATTATGGTAAAATTGCCTGAAATGCATCAAATTGTTTTCTTTGTAATTTTATTATTGATAAAAACCTTTATTTATTGTCAAATGAATAAAAATGTTGTCCTTGGTGTAACCAACCCTATTTGAGTAATCTCAAATAAGACTGCCTAACACGTAGGAAGCAATGCTGGTCATGAGGGCCAGTGAATATTTTGGCAATCCTGGTTGAAATAAAATTTAAGCCAAGTCCGATTGAATCTTTATTTTCAAAATTAAAATCAATTTCATTTCTGAAGTTACAAAATAACAAGTTTACAAGTTTTGATTATTAAATCTATGTTAGTAACCCGTAGGCCTACAACTTAAGCTTCAGTGTAATGTGGAATCGTAGAAAGCGACGATTATCGAAGTTTGAAACTCATAAAATTCGATGGACTTGGTTGAATTAGAAGCTGAATTGTAAAACAAGTGTTCTGCTTACCCCACTTCGAATTGTAAATGGAAATTTAACTTTCATACTGTACTTGAATTCCAAATTTGGTTGAATTTGCTTGAGTTTATGGAAAATGTTTAGTCTCCTTCATCCTGTATTTATCCTGGTATTATATTTGTCCGGTCATTCAAATTAATGGTAAAATAAAAAAACCTGTTTGGAACAAAGAAATAGAAAAATCTAATAGATACAAGCATCACGTTGATGTTACCAGAGTGGTTAAATGCAATGTTGGACAAGTTAATTATCAGGATACATTCTGTAGAAACATGATACCGTAAGAACAGCGGTAATAAAATATTATTATGACAAATCTCAAATAATTTAATAATAATAAATCTCAGAGGAATACGGCAAAATTAATAAGCAAAATAGTTTCAGATGAATAAATAACGAAAGAAATTATAAATATCAGAAGGCTTAAATCAGTTACACATGGGGGGATAAAGTTGATTCAAATTCTAACAGCTTCTTTACGTTATTTGATAAATTTCAAAATAGGATGTAATCAAATTATATTGAATTTATAGATGATAAAGAATTAATTAATGAAAAAATAGGCAAATATGAGATTTTCGATAGAATAGCAGAATACCTACAACATAGAGACAGTTACAAGTATAACTTACCCAACTGGGGTTATTCAAATATAAAATTCAATCAGGCATTGTAGATTTACATTTATGCTACTTTAGCATAATTTGAAAGAAAAATTTTGTAGTAAAATTTAGATATTTCATTATTCAAATACATGCTACATTTTGAGATGCCACAGCTAGGCCTTTTAGAACAAGAAAAAAAGAAATCCCGGCTGGCCAACCAACAAAGCTTCGTCAGTTGTACCAATCCAACAAATCAAAATTATTAACTAGAAATTTTAATAAATGGATATCAAAGTTATGTCCAAATAAGGAAAATAAAATAAATAAAATAAATTAAGTATTAATAAATTTTGGTACAAACCTCCACAACTGGGGGTATTTAATTTAGGAACCAAATTGTACCAGAAATTTATTCAAGATAGAAGTTAAATAATAGAAAGGAGAGTAATTGGTCGGCCGCCCAAAGAAAAGGAAAGTAAGGGAAGAGAAAGAGAAGAAGAGAGATCATTGTCAATTGATCAGGTCGACAAGGCAAGAAGAAAATAAAAATCTACAAGCATTGGACAAAACTTCAAAAATCCAATTACCAAAGAGAAAAGCAAGAGTTAGCATGAGTTACCGAGAGAAAACTGAGCAATGAGTTAGTGAGCAAATAACACATTATCAAAATAACATATACAACTAAATTGATACACTGTAACTTACTTAGTTACGAAGCAATAATAATTACAATTCTTAAATATACAGTAATTCTTCATCATACCATGTTACAAGAATCAAGTGACACATAATTGTGCAGAATCACAAGTTTCCAAAGAACACAACAAAATTTTACACAAATAGAATAGTTACAAGAGTAACTACCACAAACATATGGGTGCGTCCACCACATATGTGTATTACAATAAATCTCATTATGAGAAAAGTCTACTTAAGGATTATTTCCCATTTTAAGTTGACTCACATGTGCTCGTCGCACAAATGTTGTCCATCGGTTGAAAATAATTCACACTGACTGGACTAATCCATTCTTTTATCAAATAAGGTCCAGAATACCTGGGAAGTAATTTGGCAGTAATCTGATTACATGCTTTACTAACAGGATTTGATTTTAGGAAAACAATATCACCTATCTTATATGGAATTGGATTTCTATACAATCATACCTCTTTTTACTGGAATTATGAGACTTCAATAAGTTATGATAAGCATCTTTCCATATTTTGTTAGTATCTTTAACAACTTCGTTGGTAGTATATCATCAATTTTCCAAATATGTTTATAGGATTATTAACCTTATGACGAAACATCATTCATGAGGAGAAAACTTGCTACTCTCATGGAAAGCACTATTGAATGCTAAGGGAACCACTGTAGAGTTAAATCCCATTTATTCTGTTTGTCATGATTAAAGCTAATAAGACAAGATTTTAAATTACGATGTATTCTTTCTACTTGGTTAGGTTTAGGATTATATCTGTTTGAGTTATATGCAAAATCCTTTTGGAAAAAAAGTTTTTAAAGAAATTTGATTTAATTGAGGACCGTTATCAGAACTACATATTTAGGGACACCAAAGTTTACAATATTTTCTGAAGCTCCTTACATAAAGACTCAGAGGTTGCTTTTCGTAATGGAAGTAGCCATGAATACTTAGTGAAGCATCCATACAGGAGAATATCATGGTGTTACCACTTGTTGTCCTTGGTAATGGCCCTACAAAGTCCAAGAACATTTTTTCATTGGTTGAGAAGCAATAGATGAACAAAGATAACCATAATTAGTTTTTTGTGCTGGCTTACTCATGACATAACTTGCAGGACTTGATGAAAGCAACTAGATCTTTAAAATACCCTTCCAAATAAATTTTTGTTTTATTTTGTTTAGTGTTTTTAGAAACCAGAGTGACCGCCATAAGTAGTTTCATGATAATATTTGAAAATCATGGGCTTCAAAATACTAGGAAGAACAATCTTGGGTTCCTGATTATTTCTGCTATTATAAAGAAGTACCCCTTTAGAAATAGAATATGGAAAAATATCTTCTCCAGATTCCTTCTTATTCATTATCTCTATTATGAACGGATCCTTTTTTTGAAATCAGAAATCTCAGTAAAACATAGTGGAAAGTCAGATAGAGCAACGTTACACAAAGCAGGAGAATCAAGACTTTCAAATTCATAAAATTCGATGGACTTGGTTGAATTAGAAGCTGAATTGTAAAACAAGTGTTCTGCTTACCCCACTTCGAATTGTAAATGGAAATTTAACTTTCATACTGTACTTGAATTCCAAATTTGGTTGAATTTGCTTGAGTTTATGGAAAATGTTTAGTCTCCTTCATCCTGTATTTATCCTGGTATTATATTTGTCCGGTCATTCAAATTAATGGTAAAATAAAAAAACCTGTTTGGAACAAAGAAATAGAAAAATCTAATAGATACAAGCATCACGTTGATGTTACCAGAGTGGTTAAATGCAATGTTGGACAAGTTAATTATCAGGATACATTCTGTAGAAACATGATACCGTAAGAACAGCGGTAATAAAATATTATTATGACAAATCTCAAATAATTTAATAATAATAAATCTCAGAGGAATACGGCAAAATTAATAAGCAAAATAGTTTCAGATGAATAAATAACGAAAGAAATTATAAATATCAGAAGGCTTAAATCAGTTACACATGGGGGGATAAAGTTGATTCAAATTCTAACAGCTTCTTTACGTTATTTGATAAATTTCAAAATAGGATGTAATCAAATTATATTGAATTTATAGATGATAAAGAATTAATTAATGAAAAAATAGGCAAATATGAGATTTTCGATAGAATAGCAGAATACCTACAACATAGAGACAGTTACAAGTATAACTTACCCAACTGGGGTTATTCAAATATAAAATTCAATCAGGCATTGTAGATTTACATTTATGCTACTTTAGCATAATTTGAAAGAAAAATTTTGTAGTAAAATTTAGATATTTCATTATTCAAATACATGCTACATTTTGAGATGCCACAGCTAGGCCTTTTAGAACAAGAAAAAAAGAAATCCCGGCTGGCCAACCAACAAAGCTTCGTCAGTTGTACCAATCCAACAAATCAAAATTATTAACTAGAAATTTTAATAAATGGATATCAAAGTTATGTCCAAATAAGGAAAATAAAATAAATAAAATAAAATTAAGTATTAATAAATTTTGGTACAAACCTCCACAACTGGGGGTATTTAATTTAGGAACCAAATTGTACCAGAAATTTATTCAAGATAGAAGTTAAATAATAGAAAGGAGAGTAATTGGTCGGCCGCCCAAAGAAAAGGAAAGTAAGGGAAGAGAAAGAGAAGAAGAGAGATCATTGTCAATTGATCAGGTCGACAAGGCAAGAAGAAAATAAAAATCTACAAGCATTGGACAAAACTTCAAAAATCCAATTACCAAAGAGAAAAGCAAGAGTTAGCATGAGTTACCGAGAGAAAACTGAGCAATGAGTTAGTGAGCAAATAACACATTATCAAAATAACATATACAACTAAATTGATACACTGTAACTTACTTAGTTACGAAGCAATAATAATTACAATTCTTAAATATACAGTAATTCTTCATCATACCATGTTACAAGAATCAAGTGACACATAATTGTGCAGAATCACAAGTTTCCAAAGAACACAACAAAATTTTACACAAATAGAATAGTTACAAGAGTAACTACCACAAACATATGGGTGCGTCCCCACATATGTGTATTACAATAAAAATCTCATTATGAGAAAAGTCTACTTAAGGATTATTTCCCATTTTAAGTTGACTCACATGTGCTCGTCGCACAATGTTTGTCCATCGGTTGAAAATAATTCACACTGACTGGACTAATCCATCTTTTTATCAAATAAGGTCCAGAATACCTGGGAGTAATTTGGCAGTAATCTGATTACATGCTTTACTAACAGGATTTGATTTTAGGAAAACAATATCACCTATCTTATATGAATTGGATTTCTATACATTCATACCTCTTTTTACTGGATTATGAGACTTCAATAAGTTATGATAAGCATCTTTCCATATTTTGTTAGTATCTTTAACAAACTTCGTTGGTAGTATATCATCAATTTTCCAAATATTGTTTATAGGATTATTAACCTTATGACGAAACATCATTCATGAGGAGAAAACTTGCTACTCTCATGGAAAGCACTATTGAATGCTAAGGGAAGCCACTGTAGAGTTAAATCCCATTTATTCTGTTTGTCATGATTAAAGCTAATAAGACAAGATTTTAAATTACGATGTATTCTTTCTACTTGGTTAGGTTAGGATTATATTCTGTTTGAGTTATATGCAAAATTCCCTTTTGGAAACAAAGTTTTTAAAGAAATTTGATTTAATTGAGGACCGTTATCAGAAACTACATATTTAGGGACACCAAAGTTTACAATATTTTCTGAAGCTCCTTACATAAAGACTCAGAGGTTGCTTTTCGTAATGGAAGTAGCCATGAATACTTAGTGAAAGCACCATACAGGAGAATATCATGGTGTTACCACTTGTTGTCCTTGGTAATGGCCCTACAAAGTCCAAGAACATTTTTTCCATTGGTTGAGAAGCAATAGATGAACAAAGATAACCATAATTAGTTTTTGGTGCTGGCTTATCATGAACATAACTTGCAGGACTTGATGAAGCAACTAGATCTTTAGAAATACCCTTCCAAATAAATTTTTGTTTTATTTTGTTTAGTGTTTTTAGAAACCAGAGTGACCGCCATAAGTAGTCATGATAATATTTGAAAATCATGGCTTCAAAATACTAGGAAGAACAATCTTGGGTCCTGATTATTTCTGCTATTATAAAGAAGTACCCCTTTAGAAATAAATATGGAAAAATATCTTCTCCAGATTCCTTCTTATTCATTATCTCTATTATGAACGGATCCTTTTTTTGAAATCAGAAATCTCAGTAAAACATAGTGGAAAGTCGATAGAGCAACGTTACACAAAGCAGGAGAATCAAGACTTTCAAATTCATTAGGAGAAACATTATCAGTAGATTCCTTATCAGGATTTTCATCAAACATCCTACTTAATAATCAGCAATCACATTATCAGTACCCTTATGTTTGACATCGAACTGGAAAAACTTATTCTAAATCCCCCGGCCTATCCTTCCTAATGCTTGGGATTCTCAAGTACCCATTGCAGAGCACTATTGTCAGTATGTAAAGTAAATTTCGTATGCTCTAAGAAATATCTGAACTTTTCAATACCAAATACACAGCAAGTGCCTCTTTTTCATACGCCGAATATTTCCTTTCTAAAGTGGATAATGTTCTGGATGCAAATGCTATTGGGGCAAGAGTACCGTCATAATCCTGACTCAAGACACAGCCAATACCTACACTAGATGCATCTGTTTCCAGAACAAATCTACGATTAAATCGGCAATTTTTAAAACAGGAGGCTGGGTAATTATCATTTTCAATTTGTCAAATGCTTGCTGGCATTCAGTACTCCCAAATGAATTTTACTCTTTCTTTCGAAGTGCATTTAATGGGGCTGCAATGGTTGCCAGGTCGGGAATGAATTTATGGTAAAAATTTGGTTCCTAAATTAAATACCCCCAGTTGTGGAGGTTTGTACCAAAAATTTGACATATTTTTAGATATTTCATTATTCAAATTACATGCTACATTTTGAGATGCCACAGCTAGGCCTTTTAGAACAAGAAAAAAAAATCCCTTGGCTGGCAACCGACAAAGCTTCGTCCCGTTGTACCAATCCAACAAATCAAAATATTAACTAGAAATTTTATAAATGGATATTCAATTTATGTCCAAATAAGGAGAAAATAAAATAAATAAAATAAAATTAAGTAATTAATAAATTTTTGGTACATTGTTTATAATATCTAATACTAATAATTAGCGCGTTGTGCTTGGTTGCACCTCTGCTCACTATAGCAGCCACAGCAGTCACTGTTACCAACTTCATTTGATTTTGCTGCACTGTTGCTCCATATAACCTACTAAGTATTTCGCGTTGCCATGTTGCAAATCTGGAGTGCAGAAAATTTTTTCCCGCACTAGAGCGGAAAAGTGATTCTTTGCGTTCTGTAATCAGTGCAGCAATGGCCACTTTTCAACGTAACTGTAGGAAAAAGGAAAAGGAGCCTCCTTCATACGCCAATATTAGAGTGAAAATCAGACTATAGAATTATTCATCATAAATCAGCTGTCGAGTGGATTATAAATTGCATGCAATGACGCATGCGATTCAATATTTCAATGTAACTTAGTGAAACAACAGCTGTTGTGTGGACTATTAATTGCATGCAGTGTGGCATGCGATTGATAACCTGAAATAGCATGATATTTTCTCCCGACTTTTCTCTGCTTTCAACTCGGTAAGCTTTTGATGATAGTAGCATAATATAGCTGTTTACATCAAATTATTAGCATTGTCGATACAACAACCCTAACAGCCATTAGTCATTTATACACCGATACCTATCTCGCCGACACGACAGGACAGGACAGAATTTACTCAGATGGACAGTATTAGAGGAGACTGTGGTTTTTAACTGCGCGAGATCTACTGTTCACAGAACTACTAGTTAACTATGATCGATTGGGAAAGGAGAAACAGGCTGAACGCCCAAAACTGTTCCTTTCCCAAATTAGAATAAGATAGGAATTGTCCAGAAATATAGGTTATGTTTATCACTTCATAAGTGACTATAATATAGGGAAACCACCAAATTCCAAGTATTCTAACAATTTTTTACTATCATATATTTATATGAAATTAATTTACACATGAAATACATTTTCAAACTTGTACTGACAACACAAAAGAAGAAAGAAGAAGAAGAAGAAGAAGAAGAAGAAGAAGAAGAAGAAAGAAGAAGAAGAAGAAAAGAAGAAGAAGAAGAGAAGAAAGAAGAAGAAGAAGAGAAGAAGAAGAAGAGAAGAGAAGAAGAAGAAGAAGAAGAAAGAAGAAGAAGAAGAAGAAGAAGAAGAAGAAGAAGAAAGAAGAAGAAGAAGAAGAAGAAGAAGAAGAAGAAGAAGAGAAGAAGAAGAAGAAGAAGAGAAGAAGAAAGAAGAAGAAGAAAGAAGAAGAGAAAAGAAGAAGAAGAAGAAGAAGAAAGAAAAGAGAAGAAGAAGAAGAAGAAGAAGAAGAAGAAAGAAGAAGAAGAAGAAGAAGAAAAGAAGAAGAAGAAGAAGAAAAAAGAGAAGAAGAAGAAGAGAAGAAAGAAGAAGAAGAAGAAGAAGACGAAGAAGAAGAAGAAGAAGAAGAAGAAGAAGAAGAAGAAGAAGAAGAAGAAGAGAAGAAGAAGAAGAAGACGAAGAAGAAGAAGAAGAGAAGAAAGAAGAAGAAGAAGAGAAGAAGAAGAAGAAGAAGAAGAAGAAGAAGAAGAAGAAGAAGAAGAGAAGAAGAGAGAAGAAGAAGAAGAAGAAGAAGAAGAAGAAGAAGAAGAAGAAGAAGAAGAAGAAGGGGAGAAGCGCCTCACACCTGCTATATACTTTCTTATTGTCTGGGTAACAGATGTTTCTCTGTCTCACTCACTCTCTCTCATTCTCCCATTCTGTAACACTTCTATTACTTACCAGCTGCTCTCTTCAAACGTCTGCTGCTGACTTTTGGACGTAACGCAACGTTATCGCCGCGTTACGTGATTATAATGACACACATGTAGCTTGTGGCTTGTGGCAGGCTTCACCTTGTTCATGGGGTATAGTGAGGTCCACGTTATAACGACAGTGTTTGCTATCCTCGTCTATCATTCAACAAAGCAGATAGCGCTATCTCTAGCTCTCTCTGTTCTTGATTGAATAGACTTAAAACGTTGTCAAAAATCCACTTTAATTAAAAAAAAATTAATATTTTACAGGAGCATGCTTTCGTGTGTGCTCACACATCATCAGCTGTAAGTTACAGTACAGTTGGGAAGTAGAAAGATTTTAATTTCAATTCTAATTTATATATTCTCAATTCTAACAAAATTATTAGAAATTATATGAATTCGGCCTACTTTTTATGAAAAACTTTTTACTTATTATAAAACTAACAAAAAGAAAAGCAAGAGCCACTTGATCATTGTAATTGATTATTAATTCTAATTTTCTTAGTTCCAACAAATTATTTGAAATTACATGAATATTTCATATGAGAAAAGATAATAATAAAAATAAATAGGTGTAAGGCAGTAAAATAGGTTATCTAAGTTAAAAAGATTTCAGAGTGAAAATTTGTAATAAAATGAAGAAATTGTGAAATATCATCATCACTGTTGGAAATACTTATCAAGAATCCTAGAAAACCACTGAAATTGGGTTAACAACCTAGTCTAAATTTTCTCTTAAATGTTCAATAAACTAAATTTTTTCAACATGTCTAGATTTGGTTTGGTTTATTCTAGATGGTCTTGAACTAACCTACTTATATTACAGGGGAATATGTTAATATGATCATTAAGGCTTGTTATTGAACTGTCTTTTTCTATTTTTTGAATTTCTACTGTTTCTAAAATATTCAATAGCCTGCTTTTAGGACAAAGGTGCAGTAGTATTGTTTTTGGGTCAAAACTGTGTCCATTCTCTTATAGATGGTCTGCAAAATTTGAATTGAAATTACCCGCTTTCCAGGCTGTGGTATGCTCTGCAATTCTTGTGTTGAAGGATCTACCAGTCTGGCCCACGTAACAGGCATTACTGTCTGTTATGTTGCCGAATCGGTTTTTAACAATGTAGAATTAATAATTATTATTTAACAAAATATTTAATCTCAATTATGAAAATTCATTACGAAATTATTGAAAAATATAATTGATTATTTCAAACTAGAGTGAACAGTTAATATTACATCAATAGACCTGTATCAGCAGCTTTCTGTAGAAGGTCTGTCATCGACAAGACAGAGGATCGGCAACGTTTTCTCCTATAATTTATTTATTTATTCATTTACCTATTCACAATTATCACAAAAACGTCAAAATTTGAGTTTCACTCAAATGACAGGTGACATGTCAGTATAATCTAATATTAAATTATTCCTATAGCTATCCTATAACTAAATATTGTAGATAAGAATCATCTATTTACAAAGTCAAAAAATCTACTCTAATTAAATCTATATATCAATGTGTACTAACGTATTAGATATTAATTCTCCACTGCCATTATATCGTGGACCACAATATAGAACCCAGAAGTTGAACCCTTCATGTTAAAGATAACTACATGAATTAACATTATACACCATATTTGAAGTAAAAATATGATGTTAATATAACAACGTATGTTTCATCCCTTTTTAAGCAGAGCTTGTGTTGAGGCTTAGGCCTACCTTAGTTTTCACCATTAGACTTGAAAGTGTAATGCATGTTTTGTAAGTTCACATCTTCATTTCTATCTCAAATGTCAAATAACCAGTACAGTTTTTCACACATATAAATTTCTTTCTGTTGTGTTGCTTTCCTTTGAACTGATCTGTATTTTTCCTGTAATAAATTCATATTTTTATCCAAATTAATAATATTTTAAGGTGTGCCCTTTTGGGAGTTAATTTTAACCGTGACTAATCACTCTGTTGCATATCCATACTTTTACACTATTAAAATTAAATTTGAATTAAAAAAAACACTTATGGAGTGAAAATGCACTTACATTGATAGTGACGATCGTTTCGACCTGTTGTTTGTCATCATCAAACTGTAAGAATTTACCTACTCGTGATTAATTCCACGGTTAAATTTTAACCGTGACTAATTACTCTGTTGCATATCCATACTTTTACACTATTAAAATTAAATTTGAATTTAAAAAAACACTTATGGAGTGAAAATGCACTTACATTGATAGTGACGATCGTTTCGACCTGTTGTTGGTCATCATCAAACTAATGATTTCAGTTGAAGAAAAAAGAAGAAGAAGAAGAAGAAGAAGAAGAAGAAGAAGAAGAAGAAGAAGAGAAGAAGAAGAAGAAGAACGTAAGTTATTAACAGTATGTTATCAAAGGACCTCTCAATGCAATCAGGGCTGACAGTCTATCGAAATGCTATTATAGTGGGGCTCCCTTGAAACGGTCAGCATTGTCCCAGTGAGAAGCATAGTTGTTATATATACGGGTTGCTGACAGCTCGAAGTGGATCTCTCTATAGCGTTTGTTCTTTGACCGTTTGACAAGTCAAAATTGACTTCCCAATGACTAACTTGTGTATGACACATGGGTGATCATGCTTTAGACATCATCACCCCCAAAGATGCTTATGATCTAGCTGACCGAGCGAAGAGAGTTCTAAGATTCAAGTCGACGGTGTTGCATTCTCTTTTTGTTTATATAGACTATCAACCATCAACAGAGCTGTTTCATTTGTACTGGTGTTATTAGATTAAAAAAATTATTTCTTATCTTTAGAACTCGTGACTGGAGCTCAAGCCTTTTTTCTTTGTCACGCCAGAAACTATTGCATTTTAATGATTTTTTTCATTTGTAAAAATATTACTCGTATTTGGCAATAAATTCATTATTCATTCATATGTTTATATTTATGTTACGCATTTACGGCAATAGATTTCCATGAAATTTGACAGGTATGCTCCTTTTTGAATTTCGCCTCGACGTTTGAAGGCTTTTTGAAATTTTGTATTTTTGACCGAATGTAGTGAGGTCTCTATGTTGTAACTCGGATTATCTTCTGTCTGTCTGTATGTAACGCGATTACGGCAAAACGCGTTGATAGAATTCGATGAGATTTGGCAGGATTATTGCTTTTTCAACTGCGCATCGATGTATACAAAGGATTTTTGAAATTTTGCATTTTAAGGATGATATGAAAAGAAAAGGAATTCCTCTATACTCTGATATCACAAAATATAATATCATCTATAGGATTAATCAGAGTATAAATTCATAATCAATCAGCTGACAAATGGATTATTCATTGCTTGCATTACACAGATGTATGACCGTGTATTTTCTATAAGGTAGGGTTTTAATATTTTTTATGATGCGTGCCCATCAGTATCAATATTCTCACATTAATTTGAAAAACAAATTCAATGGGTGATTGAAAATAAAATAGAAAATCATGTTCTACAGCCAAAATACAAATTTTTCATTATAATACCTTTTCAAGGCCTTCCTAGCAAAAAAATACATATTTCGGCTGAAATCATCTCACGAGGGTTATTTTCTATGAGAATCACCCGTTAGAAACATTAAATTTCAGTATTTCCTAGTGGGGGGTACCTCAGGAGGATACGTCAAGGATCAAAACTTTAAACACTTATAACTTTTGACAGAATGATCAGATCTCCTCGTACTACAGCTCATTCTCCTCAGCTCGTCAAGGCAAAATCATGTATCATAGCTGAAATTTGTTGAAGATATAAAAAATTCCTCCTTTAGTCTATTTTAGCCCATATTTAAATACACAGAAAAAGTGCCGATTTCTATCTCGGTAACCCGAAATGATGAAAAATGGTACTTTGTTTTGATTTGAAGAACAGAATCTCCTCTTTCATGTGAGGTGAATGAATTTTGTAAAAATATAGTCGTGAAGTAAAAGACGTTTCATTAAAAAATCAAGAAATTTGCGATATTTTCCTCATTTTCACAGTCTCGAGAGTTTTTCGATAATATACAGTCACGCAAGATGGATTTAAGGCAGCGTAGCTTATAGAACATGTAATACTTTTCCATTTGAGACCAATCGCAAGTTTCTATCATGTGCCTTACTCGTTTTAGAGACTATTGAATAACAGTAAAATCTATATATAAAAGCGAAATGGCACTCACTCACTGACTGACTGACTGACTCACTCACTCACTCACTTACTCGCAGAACTAAAAATCTACCGGACCAAAAACGTTCAAATTTGGGTAGGTATGTTCAGTTGGCCAATTAGAGGCGCACTAAGAAATCTTTTGGCAATATTTTAACTCTAAGGGTTGTTTTTAAGGGTTTAAAATTTGTCTTTTAGCATGTATATTCTTCTTCTCCCTATCTCTTAATTATAATATTGAAATTTCCATATCATATGTTACTATAGAACTATAATCTAGATAGAGTACCTCTTCGAAACAGTTGTTAACTGGCAACTAAATTAATAATTTTGTCAGGTTGGCATTAAGATGAGTTGACTTTGTTAGGTTGGCATCAAGCTGAAGATTTAAATGCATTTATCGCGAAAAAATTGATTCGGCACTGCTACTTCAATCCTGGGAATATTATATTACTAGCCGTCAGGCTCGCTTCGCTCGCCATATCCGTTTAGCCAGACGTTTAGTCTGGACCCCCGGCTGGATTGTCCTAACAAATTGTCCCAAATGAAAAATGCAGGCGAGCGAAGCGAGCCTGCTGATCTCATTCTTGGACGATCCAGTCGGGGGTCCAGGGGGCGGAGCCCCCTGGCTAGACGGATATGGCGAGCGAAGCGAGCCTGACGGCTAGTCAGTTATAATTACGGGGATGAGCTTGCTTTATCTGTTATCATGAATTAGACGAAAACTTTTAACTAAAGCTCTGGTACTCGATGAATTTCTGCTTCGGTCTTTGCTTGGCTGTAAAAAGAATAGCATTGTATCGTATGGGAGTCTTCACACATAGGAGGAGAAGAGTGTTCACACATAGGTAGGCCTATAGTGAGGTTCACGTTATAATAGCAGTGTTTGATTAGCAATGGTATTGCTATCCTTGTCTATCATTCAACAAAGCGGATAGCACTATTTCCTTCTCGCTTTGCTCTGTTGCTAGATCATCTTCAACAATGTAGAATAATTAATCAATTAACAAAATATTTCATCTTAATTATGAAATTATTGAAAAATATGATTTCTCAATAAAATATAATTGATTACTTCAAACTATGAATGAACAGTTAATATTACATTGATAGACCTGTATCAGCTACCGTCTATAGAAGGCATTGACAAGATCGGCAACGTTGTTCTCCTATCTTTCTCCACTGCCATTATAACATGGACCTCACTATAGGAGAAGAGAGGAAAATAAAGAAGAAGAAGATTTTTGGAGCAGCTGATAGAATACAGTGGATTCCCACACTTTCGACAAAAGCTTTATGCTCATTGCACACACATCTTGCGAAAAAATGGTCGCTAAATATTTTTCTACCCTTCATTCTTTGCAAACGTTCTTTTTTGAAATTCACTCTGAACTGACAGAATTGATTGAACAGGAACCATTGGGGCTACTTATCGGGAATGCTGACAGGTGAAAGTGAATCTTCGTGGACTGGAATATGAATTGACACCGATGTAAATGTTTGGTAAAGGTAAGAAAAAGGTATGTATAGGTATATGTACAGGTAGGTAAAGGTTACTTGCCCCAGATAGGGCTGAACCCACTAAATGGTTCTCACGGGAAGGAATAGTAGGCCTATGGCCTATCATAGCTTCCGGAGTCCCTTTAAATCTCAGTCCTTGGTTCCGGACCCTTCCTACTCCTATTCTAGTTTTCTTCTTCTCCATTCTCCTGTTTTTTTCTTTTTCTAGGTCTGCTTCCTCATTTCCCTCTTCATATTCTTCAAGTATCATCTCTTCTATCTTCTTCTATCATCATCATCATCATCACCATCATTATCATCATCATTATTATCGTAATCTTTTTCTTCTTGTTTTTTCCTCTTATTCTCCCTCTTCTTCTTCTTCTTCTTCTTCTTCTTCTTCTTCTTCTTCTTCTTCTTCTTCTTCTTCTTCTTCTTCTTCTTCTCTTCTTCTTCTTCTTCTTGCTGCTTGCTTTATCATCCTTATTCCTTCCCCTACCCTTCTTCTTCTCTTTTGTCTAGTTCATCTTTCTCTTTCCGAGTACTCTCTCATAAGCACAGACAACACTTCAACTAGGTACCAATATTATTTTTCCCTCATCAATATTTTACTCTTCATAGTTGGAGACTAAGCTATCCTGGCTCAAATTGATAAGAATATTGTTTGTTAAGGTATGACTCATTTGTTTAGCCTTCTAGTCTATAAATATTGATTGAGGACTAAATTGGTTTGAAATTATTCCCCACACCACCAATAATATGATAAAGGATCATTTTACCAGTAATATACGTTAAATATTATTTTAGTTCAATTCAATTCACCACTTTAATTCATTTTAATCATAATCAATGTGAATATTATAAGGAAAAAATAAGATGCAGAAGAAGGAGAAGAAGAAGAAGATGTGCAAGTGGAAGTAAAAATAAATGTTCCTCTCCTTCTTCTTCTAATTGACAGGCTCACTGTTGAACTTATAGTAGCTTAGATAGGTCAGGGCTAATGTCTGAAGGGTTGTGATTTCCATACATATCCGGTTCCCCTACGCTGCAACAGAAGAGGGTGATAGTACAAAAACTCTGAATTTCAAATCATGTGAACCAGGGCAGATTTAATTTATGGCCAGGGATGATAAATTGAGAGAACTATTGCACTGGTGGAATTAATTTATTCCAACCCTGGATCTACATAGGTGTTGATCCACGACAGTTGAGGTTCATTCTGTAGAATATCCAATTGAAGGAAACCGCACAGAGTAACAGACGGACGTAATCCAGACAAACAGAGGATTAATCCTCGTCGAGGTGTTCGAATGTTGCAACGCTCACAAACTGACAGACATCCGTCTGTCTGCAAACAGGATTAACCCATTCCACCCGTTGCCATGGGTACCTCCCGAATAGTTCATACAAGGGTCCACTTCCAAGAGTTGCAATAATTCCCAATTTATAAATTACAAATTCATAATGGGAAAATAAATTGAAACGTCATCCAGTACAGTACCATTTTCTTAAATTACTAGCCAGCAGGCTCCCTTCGCTCGCCTTATCCGTCTAGCTAGGTTTCTCCGCTCCCTGGACCCCCGGCGTATTCACCAGAAATAGGGCCAGCAGTGCAATTCTCATTTAATCTTTGTTTCTTCCGTCAAAAAGTCAAAAGAAACTTCAGGCTCGATTCAATCATCAGTTTCTTTGAATTATGTAGTGCAGGGTTGCAAAAATCTTTATGTTTATCAGAATTAATATTCATTTATTTCTCAATTGGAGACTTGTTACGATATTATGAGAATTATTCTATTGCAGTCCAACAGTTCTTTGTAAATTTGAGAATTGATTTGAAAACTCCATGAAAAATGCTGGGGAACGCTTAGAAAACGCTGTTAAAGCGCCAATATTGAGCGTATCTTTGGCGTAATTTTGAACTCCTCTCAATACAAAGCTTGTAGACCCTGGATGAACTTCTGTACCAAGTTTGGACATTTTCTCTCAATCAATTCTTGAAAATTGTGAGAAAACGCAGAAAAAAGCTAGTGAACGCAAGGAAAATGCAGTAAAACCGCCCATCTTGGACGTATCTTTGGCCTTATTCCGGAGTTCTCTCAAGATAAAATATCTAGACCCTTGCTGAACTTCTGTACCAAATCTGAACATGATCTATCAATCATAGTTCTTGAGAACGCATAGAAAACGCAGGGAAACGCTCAAAAACCGCGGAACTTGGGCGTTATTCGGAGATCTTCCCATTACAACATTTTTATATCTCAGCTGAGCCTGTGTACCAACTTCGAACATTTTTTGCCAATTAGTTCTTGAAATAGCTGAGGAAACGTAGAAGAGCGTTGGAAAAACGCAGAAAATAAATAAAATTTGGGCGTATCTTTGGAATTTTTCTCAAATCCGTTCTTAGTGCGTCTCTAGATGTCCAACTAAACATACATGCCAAATTTAAACGTATTTTATTTAGTAGATTTTTAGTTCTTATGATTATGAATAAATGAGTGAGTGAATGAATCAGTGCCATTTCGCATATACAGGTTGTCCCACCAAGGTTGTAACAGCAGTTAACCATAGATTCTACTCAACATTTCTGACAAAGAATGTTTAGTAAAAATTTTCCTATCAACCTTAATTTTCGAGATATATCGATTCTTCGATATTTTTAGAATATGCCTATTTCCGGTCATTAAATACTCGAAAACTACTGGCCGAATTTCAATTTCAAGGTGATTCTTGGAAAGAGAAAAACATTTCTAACAAAATTAATGTAATTTAATTTGTTGTTAGAAATTTTGAAGTTTTTTATTGGGGCTTAAACTTTAAAAAATGCTCTTCAAATTCAAAGTCAAATTTCAAACAGTTTTTTCTCGATTTTTTAAGGGTAATTATAGTGGTTTTAATATTTCAAAAACTTTTCCATTACATAAGCTTTCGAATGAATATAAATTTGAAGAGGTAAGTTCCATGATAAAGTGTTCAAAACTGCTAATATCTAGAATGAACAACTTCAAAATGAGGAAATTCACAAACAGCAAGCATCAAGTGGTGATCCTAAGGGTGAAATCAACTGATTTCTCTCAGAAAATTTTCACAAGTTTCAATCAACATTTTAACATTCTACAATGATATGACTTTTTCAATAACTTGCATTATTCCCTGTACCATAAATCCTGAATAGAATAACAAGAAGTGTATGTTTCAGACTTTTTTCAGTATGATTTTCAGTGTGCTTTCCAGTCATTTGGCATGATGTATCAACTTTGTCTAGTAGAGAAGTGTTTGCGTTCATTATCATGGAATTCACCTTGTTTGAGTACTTGAACATGTTTTTGGTGTATGGAGAGTGTAGATGCAATTATTCGAGAGAGGCAGAGAGAGTATGCAGGAGACGTTTTCCTGACCGAAAACACCCATCTCATAACACGTTTTTAAGATTGACTGATGTCAAGATGGTAAGGGTCTAGGATCAGTTTCAAGGTAAGAGAGGCCCGTCTTAATCTCTGAAGCTTTTGAGAATCTTATTCCAAAGTATTTCGAGCAGAATCCTCAATCCAGCATCTGATGGGCAGCTGAGATGTTGGATGTTTCAAGAATAGTTCAAAGAATATTAAGATTAATAACTTTCGACCATTCCATGATACCCAGTTCAAGAGTTAAATGAACCTGATACTGTTTCAAGGATGCAGTTTTGCCATTGGATCTTAGCACAAGATTGTATTTCAAACATTTTATTGACAGATCACAGATAAAAGTACGTTCACAAGAACTGGTGCTGTAAATTTCCACAATACACATATTTGGACCTTTTATTTTCCTTGCAAGAATAAATGGTGGAGTTTATTTGGACTTTCTGGTCAATGAACTTACCGAATTGATGGAAGACATGCCTCTCAATTTGAGGCGGAATATGTGGCTCCAGTTGGATGGCTGCCTCCCTCATTCACTCATTATGCTAGAAACGTCCGTGGGTGGATTGATAACAAATTATGCTGGGCGGTGGATTGGCCGAGGTGGACCCGTAAGTTGACTACCACGCTCACCTGATCTTACTCCAATAAACTTCTACTTTTGGGGGTAGTGAAAAGTAAAGTTTACAGAGAACCTGTAGAGACCAGGGAGGAACTGATTCCTAGAATTCGATTGACGTTTAAAATAATGAAGACACGGCCCAACGAAGTGAGACGGGTAACTCGAAGCTTGATGAAACGCAGCAGAAGTTGCATAAACAGAAATGGAGGCTATTTTGAATTTCTGTAAGCAGTGAGCATGATTACCATCTGAATGATTGCCATCAGTTTTTTTTTAATTCTGCCATTCATCTACTTTGAATTATTCAATGAATAAATTTTGTTGGATCTTGTAAAATTGTATGATTAATATTTTATATAGGATTTAGGCTATGCGCTACAGAAAATAGTGCAATAATCAGGTGATTTCAACCTTCTTGGATCACCACTTGATACACGATGTTTGTGAATCTCCTCATTTTGAAGGTTTTCATTCCAGATATTAGCAGTTTTGAACACTTTATCATGGAAATTCCTTTTCGAATTTATACTCATTCGAAAGCTTATAAAATGGAGAAGTTTCTGAGATGTTGAAACCACTATAATTACGCGTAGAAAAATCGAGAAAAACGGTTTGAAATTTGACTTTGAATTTGAAGAATAGCATTTTTTAAAGTTTAAGCCCTAATAAAAAAACTACAAAATTTTTAACAACGAATAAAATTACATTAATTTTGTTAGAAATGTTTTTCTCTTTCCAACAATACCCTTGAAATGGAAATTCGACCAGTAGTTTTTCAGTTATTGAGTATTTAATGACCGGAAGTAGGCATATTCTGAAAATATAGAAAAATCTATATATCTCGAAAACTAAGGTCGATAGAAAAAAGTTTACAGAACATTTTTTGTCAGAAATGTTGAATAGAATCTATGGTTAACGGCTGTTACAACCTTGGTGGGACACTCTGTATATATAGATTAGAGCAGAACATTTTCCAACGGTATTCATGGTATGCGACCCATTCTCTTCAGTGTACTGAATGTTTTTTCTAATCCATTTCAATTCGTAATTGAATTCAGTTGTTTTCAATTGGAAATCATTTCACTTCAATTTAAATTATAAAAGATACGCAGTGTACTGCTTTTTATAGTTTGTTTGGCTATATATAGAGTGTTCTGAAAAAATACGCCCATAAGTCAGGTCGTGATTCCTCACATCAAAAGAAGAAAAAAGTTCTTATTAACATACTCAGGTCCAATAATGCTTGTTCACCAAGTTATAGAGAGTGGAAGATTTCGTCTGAATTTCTGTGCCCCTGCTGGAACGAAGCCCTACGGGTATTTTTTCGCTGTTAATTAGAATGTACAATTTAGCATACTTTATGTAAATTGAACTGAGAAATTTAATAAAACCGTTTCCAGACCTGTAGCTACAGTATTTTTTAAGATATGTGACAAAATACGCGAAACTTTGTCCCAAAGAACTGAAAAGTTCCTTTAAGATTTGAAACATATTCACTATGTTAAAAATGTACAATAAACACAAAATATTTTTTTCCACAACTGCGCGTAAAAAAAGAATTTACATACTTAATTCTCCTCGTAAAACAGCTTATTTCTGAGGAGAATCTACTTTTTTGCTCGCCAACCATCCGAGCATGCGCAGTAAATTTTCTTTACGCTCTCAAATCATTCGCACATGCGCAGAAGAGTTTCTTTACGCTCGCCAAAAGGTCAGATCTTGACCTAAAAAGTCGGTAATTGTAACTCCGCCGATATAAGTAATTTAACAGGTTTGGGCAGTTGTAGAAAAAAAATTGTATGTAATTCGCGCGTAATGCTTCTTTATCGCTCTTGCAAAATTATCACGCGACGCGAGTGAAGCAAAATTTACGTGAAAATGTACGCATTAAGCTCTTAATACATAAATAGTTATTTGTGCAACTAGTGCGCAAAGTGACAGTTTGCTGCACCGAAAGAAACGTTTACGCCCGAGCCGTAGGCGAGGGCGGAATGGTTTCTTGAGTGCAGCAGAGGAACTTTGCGCACGTATTTCACATTAAGTTTTTCCTACAGTTACCATTGAATATGAAAAGTGGGTAATTATGGGTAAAATTGCCTGAAATGCATCAAATGTTTTTCTGTGTAATTTTATTATTGATAAAAACCTTAATTTATTGTCAAATTGAATAAAAATGTTGTCCTTGGTTATAATATCTACTTAATAATTAGCGCGTTGTGCTTGGTTGCACCTCTGCTCACTATAGCAGCCACAGCAGTCACTGTTACCAACTTCATTTTGATTTTGCTGCACTGTTGCTCCATATAACCTACTAAGTATTTTGCGTTGCCATGTTGCAAATCTGGAGTGCAGAAAAATTTTTGCCGCACTAGAGCGGAAAAGTGATTCTTTGCGTTCTGTAATCAGTGCAGCAATGGCCACTTTTCAACGTAACTGTAGGAAATAGATATTACAGAACTTGTAGAAAATTCAATTTCGAAGAGAAAGATGAGAGCTTAACAGATTTTGTCTATTTCATGCGTTTTGAATGTAATTAAGGATTTTTTTCAGGTTGCGTTTGTCTATTGCGTTTGACTTATTCTGCATCTATCTCTTCGAAATTAATTGTATCTCTTCGAACACTCAGTATAGTTTGCAAAATATACTAGATCTCAAACCTCATTAAAATAACCTCAGTGCAAGTGCGGTTGACGGTTTTGTGCCTAGCGCAAAACCTAGTGCAAACAAAAGAAAACTGCCCAAAAAACATTAAATATGAAATGAAAATTTACAGACTGTTGGACTGACTAAGAGAACATGATAGAAGCCTGGAAGAAGTGGGGGGGGGGTAAGAGAATGATGAAAAAGGATAAAATGAAGAAGAACAATGAGAAGTAGGAAAGGAGAAGTAGTAGGAAATAAGAAAAAGAAGAACAGGGGTACAGCAGATGCTCTACGGAATTTTAGTCAACAGGTAAAGAAGAAGCAGCTGATTCGACGTGAGACAAAAGATTTTTGGAACAGCTGATGGTGATGAAGAAGAAAGAGAAGTCTAAGAAGAAGAATGGGGAAAAGGAAGAAGTCGAAGAAATAGTTCCTTATTATTATTATTTTGAAGCACTACTCACTTGATATTATCCTAGTGCCTTTACTACTGTGAATATTGTAATCTATATGCCGGTCGTCAGTGTGGTATAAAAGTAGTATGTAGCACGGTATATAGAAGAAGACGGTAGATCACACGCGCATGTTTGTGCTAAATTTCCGGTGTAGCTGACGTCATTTTCATTTCATTTATTGTATAAAATACTATAATCATAATACAATTATGACATTGGAGGAAAAACTAGGCTGAGCCTGTACTATTTCTCTCCAAAAATTTTGATAAAATGTTTATGTTGTCCAAAAGATAAGGTTATGTAATCTCACACTGCTTCGTCACTTGATTTTCGGTCCAGGAATGATGATTTAAAATTTTGAATTTTGAAGGTTGATTTTTTACTCTAAATAAATCACAGAATGTATCAAAATAAATTAAAAACATTTTATATCCAATCATCTGCTTTTAAACAAATAAGTTTCAAAAATTGCCAAACCTCGGTTGGTGGCGATGACGCAATCTAGCTGGCAGGCCACTGCGCACACATTTCATGACCCTACCGTTTTCATCTAAATACCGTGATATGTAGTATGTTTATGTGTAATGTATGCAGTATTGTATGTAGCATGACCGTTCCGTCTATTGATTTAACTGTAGTTAAATTACTTTATCAACGTTCGATTCTTCAATCCTTCCAACTGATTTCAAGCCTCATGATGCATGAAAACAGAGTTGTCCAATTCATAATGCCACAACCATTCTTGAAACATTTATTTATTTTCTACATTTAACAAAACACACATCAAAATACATAATTAGAAAAGGACCAACAGGTCTAGCCCAAAACTGTTCCCTTTCCGAATTTTGATAGTAGTAAGCCAATTTCTGAAAGGTAGGTTATTTTGCTTCACTTTGAATCAAATTCCGAGTCCAGAAATATTCAAACCAAAATTTAGAATTTAATTACATTCAAAACCGAAAAGAATAAAACTATTCCACCAAACTGTAATTCATAAACTTTAATGCATTTTATTTATTCAGGGAAGCAAAAACAAAACCAATATGTAAATTTTTTGTTGTGGTGATGCTGGTGAGGTAGCTTGTAGATATCCATAACGAATAAAAATTGTCGAAAAACTGATCCAGTAAAGCATTTGGAGACCTTAAAAGACATTCCTCTAGAAGTTTTAATGGATTACAGCTATGACAATAATTATGAGTTTTCATTAAAGTTAATAGAACACAAAAAACCATGCTCCTCCAGTTTTATGCTACACAGCTTAAATATACTCAAGGAACTACTTCAAAGTAGTACTTTTTTGAACAGAAGAATCTTTTAGAAAACATGACATTGAACAGTATCAGAAACTGACGGATCGTTCGAGAAATTTCACACCGCATCAGCTAAATCCTCAAGTAAACCTCTACTACTATCACTGGCATATCATGTACCGAGATTCTTGCAAATACTTTAATATATACCGAAACTCAAGGAATGTTCGCTGTAATTTCTCACTATACAAATAGAAATAGTTGTGTAGTAGTACTTTTAAAATGTATTCAAAAACGAAAGAATCGTTTAAAATCTTGAGAATATTCACACACTTCCCAAATCACTAGAATAGTATCCAAACTGAATAGTTTCACACCACACTAACAAAAAACTTAAGTACTTGAGATTTGAGAACAACGAAGATAGCTGGAAGTGTCTTAACAGGGAGTCTTTCATCAGTAGATAGAGACAATTCAAGATTTATGTGTAGATCTCCAGCTGTTTGAAGCCTTGTGAGAAAACGCTGGTATTTGACAAGCGTCCACTTGAAAGAGAATTGAAAGGAAAAAATAATAGGCTGGAGAGAAAGAGAGAGATAGAGTGAGTGTGAAATTGAAAGGTGTGAAGACTGATAAAGAATGACATGAATAGGGGAAGACGAAAGGGGAATGAAGAATGACAAAGAATTTGTGTGATTTCAAAGAAGAGAAGACAAAAGGGAAAAGGAACAGAAGAAGAAGTAGTAGTTTTGAGGGTTGTAGTGGCCAATTACATGATCAAATATTTTATAAAAGATCTTTGACCAACAATCATCAAAGATTTGATGCCCTAACACTTGATGCTGCGTTTACACCAAAAATGTTAACAAAATGTTCATTTTTCCGTCTCATAGATTCTATTAGATTGAACGGAACTTGACAAACACAAATGTTTATTCTCCCGTCCTTATAGAATCTGTTAGATTGAGGTTCCGTTCAATCTTATAGAATCTATAAGGACGAAAAAAAAGTATTTCGTTGACAACTTTGGTGTAAACGCTGCTTAAGTATTATCACGTATTAGAATATCTAATAATTGATATCATTTCCTTACAAATTACACTATTTAACTGTCTTTTCTTCTTCAGGGCTAATTAAGCCCTGAAATCTAAAAACTAGAAATCCAATTAATCTGCGTTTACACCAATGTTATTTACAAAATGTTTATTTTTCCGTCCTTATAGATTCTATTAGATTGAACGGAACTCGACAAGCACATATGTTCATCATGTGTATGATAAGTTATGTTCAATCTAATAGGACGGAGATCAATGTATATCAATGTATAAGGATGGAGAAATGAACATTTTGTTAATAACTTTGGTGTAAACGCAGCTTTACTCTTTAAAAATATTTTTTAGGCACATCATGTTCCGGCTATTGGGTCAAATCAAATCAATTTATTCCTCTTTATAAATACACATTACAAAAAATTATAGACAGCATTATAGGAAATTTTCTTCACATGGGCTATGATGCCTGTGTGCGAAGAAGAGTCCGAATCATTTATATATTCATTTTAATTCAGAGGAGGAAACAAGAGGAAAAACTAACTAAAGAGAGAGAGAAAAATTGGAAGAAGGGAAGAGAAGGGGAAAGAAAAAGAGACAGATAGATAGAAAGAGAGAGATAGTAAGGAGAAAGTACAGAATAGAAAAGTTTTAATTTGGGTCGAGGATCATCCATAAGGGCCGCCAGACAAGCACACGCCAGAGACGGACATAGCAAATTAAAAACAGATTACTATTTTCAAAAAAAAATCTAGAAATGGTAAGCAGACCGCAATAACATCTCCGATGTTAGTCTACTCTGTTGGAACAGCCAAGAGAGCAAAATTTTCTTGTACGCGGCATTACTGTATGTGTTTAAAGATTGAGAACTGAACAGGCATGTTGCAACACAAGCGATGAGCAATATAATAGGGGCATCGGGATGAGGCCAGACTCGTCAATCTAGGCATCCTTATGTTGCTAATGCTAGAGGCACGTGTGAAATGGTCATGATTTGATAAAATTATATTTAAACTTTCCCTTCTTTTATGCATATGCACAAGGGATGGGTGCTTAACAAATACAAAACGGTTGAAGTGTAGAAAAAAATTATAATTTGAATAAGTACCTTCAAATAGTAGACAAATAGACTACAGTGATGGGGTCACACATTTTTTTTTTTTTTTTTTTGCTGAGTTACTCCAATTTTAATATGAGTTACTCCAATAATTTTGGTAGAGAGTTAGTGGGGAGGATATTTTTAATATTCTTTCCGAAGAATGGACATTGATATGTCCAAAGCTCCGCCAATTTATGTAGATGCATAACATTATGATTATTATCTATAGTTATTATATTACAAACTGCTTTTTCATATCATATACAGTTCAATAATTATTTTCTTAGTCTACATTATATAAATTCATCTATAATTTTGCTGTATTGTAAGCTATTGTATATAAGTGTATAAGCCAGTATATATTGTAATCTACATAAATAAAGTACTCAATCAATCAATCAATCCAATCGGAAGGGTTACCAATTGAGGCCACCTCCACTATCAGAGATTATGATCTTCGAAAAAAACTCTGAAACTCTGAAAAAACAATGAATCAGCAACATTTCATTCATGAATAACGTGCTAACAATTACACTACGGATTCACGTGGAGAAAGCAATGTTTCGTTGAAATTTCATCGTTGCGTAAACTTTGAATCACAAATTGAATGAATTTGTTGCAATTAAAATAGATTCAAATAATTTGATCAATAGCAATGGAAATAATCCTGTATCCATCCTCAGTAGATTCAGAATTTTTATGTAAGATTGCAAGCTAATCAATCAATAAATTATTTTATGAATTGATATGCATCAATCATGTCCTATCCTATCCCGTACATTTTCTAATCAATTCCTTCCTTTATAATAATATAGATAATGATAAGATATCACCACGACCATGGAGCCAAATAATGCTCAACTATGAGTTACTGTATCTGTCACCGTGTTATCGGATGGGAACGTTAAACTGTCGGTCCCGGCTGAAGTATGACAGTCGTAAGGCCCATTGACGGCTTAAATTATATATTCAGGCGGTGGGACCTTCCCGCAAGGGACTCCCCACCAACAAAAGCCATACGAATTTACTTTTTTTTTGTATCTGTCACCCTTCCAACTGGAGTACCGAGAGCATATCAATCTACTCTCAAAGAAGCTGAGAAATGAGTCTGGGAAAGTTGTATCATGGAGAAAAAAGATCAATTTCCATTGATTTTTCTAGTCCTTCTTCGTTCCAGTAGTTTGTAGTATCTTCAGGTCTATTTATGTCAAAAAGATGCCGATTTCTTTTTGAAAGTGATAAGGTCAGAGAATATAGTGAAGGTAACCAAAAGGACTTGTAAAAGAAGAGAATGAAGAAGAAAAAGAAGAAGAAGAAGAGAAGAAGAAGAAGAAGAAGAAAGAAGAAGAAGAAGAGAAGAAGAAGAAGAGAAGAAGAAGAAGAAAGAAGAAGAAGAAGAAGAAAGAAGAAGAAGAAGAAGAAAGAAGAAGAAGAAGAAGAAGAAAGAAGAAGAAGAAGAAGAAGAGAAGAAGAAGAAGAAGAGAAGAAGAAGAAGAAGAGAAGAAGAAGAAGAAAGAAGAAGAAGAAGAGAAGAAGAAGAAGAGAAGAAGAAGAAGAAAGAAGAAGAAGAAGAAGAGAAGAAGAAGAAGAAAGAAGAAGAAGAAGAGAAGAAGAAGAAGAGAAGAAGAAGAAGAGAAGAAGAAGAAGAAAGAAGAAGAAGAAGAGAAGAAGAAGAAGAAGAAGAAGAGAAGAAGAAGAAGAAGAAAGAAGAAGAAGAAGAGAAGAAGAAGAAGAAGAGAAGAAGAAGAAGAGAAGAAGAAGAAGAAAGAAGAAGAAGAAGAAGAAAGAAGAAGAAGAAGAGAAGAAGAAGAAGAAGAGAAGAAGAAGAAGAGAAGAAGAAGAAGAAGAAGAAAGAAGAAGAAGAAGAAAGAAGAAGAAGAAGAAAGAAGAAGAAGAAGAAAGAAGAAGAAGAAGAAGAAGAAGAAGAAGAAAGAAGAAGAAGAAGAAAGAAGAAGAAGAAGAGAAGAAGAAGAAGAAGAAGAAGAAGAAAGAAGAAGAAGAAGAAGAGAAGAAGAAGAAGAAGAAAGAAGAAGAAGAAGAAGAAAGAAGAAGAAGAAGAAGAGAAGAAGAAGAAGAAAGAAGAAGAAGAAGAGAAGAAGAAGAAGAAGAAAGAAGAAGAAGAAGAAGAGAAGAAGAAGAAGAGAAGAAGAAGAAGAAGAAAGAAGAAGAAGAAGAAAGAAGAAGAAGAAGAGAAGAAGAAGAAGAAAAGAAGAAGAAGAAGAGAAGAAGAAGAAGAGAAGAAGAAGAAGAAAGAAGAAGAAGAAGAGAAGAAGAAGAAGAGAAGAAGAAGAAGAAGAGAAGAAGAAGAAGAGAAGAAGAAGAAGAAAGAAGAAGAAGAAGAGAAGAAGAAGAAGAAAGAAGAAGAAGAAGAAGAAGAAGAAAGAAGAAGAAGAAGAAAGAAGAAGAAGAAGAGAAGAAGAAGAAGAAGAAAGAAGAAGAAGAAAGAAGAAGAAGAAGAGAAGAAGAAGAAGAAAGAAGAAGAAGAAGAGAAGAAGAAGAAGAAGAAGAGAAGAAGAAGAAGAGAAGAAGAAGAAGAAGAAGAAGAGAAGAAGAAGAAGAAGAAAGAAGAAGAAGAAGAAGAAGAGAAGAAGAAGAAGAAGAAGAAGAAGAAGAAAGAAGAAGAAGAAGAGAAGAAGAAGAAGAAGAGAAGAAGAAGAAGAAGAGAAGAAGAAGAAGAAGAAGAAAATACTTACAGAGTGTTTCTGAAACAAACCGACAAACTTGGTGAGGAGTTTCCTTGCATCAAATGAAAATAAAGAAAAATGTTCTAATAAGTATGGGTCCTAAAATGCTTTATTACTGAGATAATAATGGAGGATTTCAATTTTTTCTTCAAATTTTCATTGCAACAAACAGAACCAAACCCCCCCCCACCACACGGTTGTGTGGCCGTCCCGTTATCAGTACCTCTCAAAATCTGGTCACCTTAATTATAGAGAGATTCATATTATAAAACATAAAACATTGGTAGAATGTAAAGCATCAACGAGAAACTCGGACAGTTTAAAGTGAATATGACTAAAAAATACAATTTCACGTCACTCCCCTTCACCTCAGGGCAGGTTGACCTAGGAATCGGTGCAAAAGTAGAGCTAGAAGATAAAAAAGATGAAGATAAAGAAGAAAAGAAATACTGTAGGCCTACTATGGCATAAAGGGAATTGCTCAGGGTCAGGAATATTACAAGAGGAAACCGGTTTATTCCCTGTGACTCTTTAGAAATTTTTGCTCATTCTCCCTATTCTTCTTCTTCCCCTTCTTTTCCATCGCTTCCTTCTTCTTCCTCTTTCTGAAGGTTTTCTGATCGGTAGGCAAAATCTATATAAATGAATGTCTGTATGTGTGTTAGTTTGTTTATTTGTTTGAATTCACTTGATATGGCATGCCACCACACATTTTAGAATTGAAAATTGGGGTACCTATCATTCTTGTTCGAAAAATAATTCCGCCGTGACTTTGCATTGGCACCCGACTTTCAGTAAATATTTAATGAACAACATTATTGAAGCCACAATTTGAAGAACAACATTATTGAAGCCACATTTTTGAATGGAAAATTCAGAGGTGAAGATGTGCTGTAGCCACGAATTCCAATGATTCCGACAGATCTGGCATTTGAATTTAAGCGGTTACAGTTCCCAGTACGATTGGCATTTGCATAACCACAAATAAAGCACAAGGACATTCCCTGCTAAAGTGCGGATTCGAGCTAGAAAACCCTTGCTTTGCACATGGACAACTATATAATATGTGGCCTGCTTAAGCGTTGAAAAACCATCTGTTTTATTTGTAAATGCACCAGAAGGAAAAACTGGAAATATTGTTTATCCACAAGCACTCAAATGAATGGAAGAATAAAACAATGATATATTTTTTTAGTAACACTGATTAAAAGATATATTTTCAAACTAAGTTTTCTTGGAATTAGTTTCATAAAAAATTGCAGCAACGCGCGACGGGTCAGCTAGTCTTTGATAAAGGTTGTCTTGATATCTATGATCTGATATCATGTGTGAAGACGCCCTAAACGACGAAGGCATGTCTAGATTCGGATACTAAGGAATTTGGGCTAATCGAAAATTAATTTTATAGATAAAACAGGTCGGAGACTAAAAGAGTAATAAAACGGGACAAATAATATGTGACAAGCAGTGATGACTTCACAACGTTCAAAATGTACGTGTGTGTAGAAGCCATAAACCACACCCGTTTGACCTTGGGGCGGAGTTGGTGTATGCCCCTTAATTATTCATCCAAATTCCATTCCATCTATAATCAGTTGTTTGTCAACGCTTCCGTTCTTTGTTTCTTTTATCTTAAAATATCATAAAAATTAATTTATCAACATATTCCAATTTAATAGCAAATACCAAACATCCCTAACCTACATATTAAGCAGAACTTTTTAGGTTATTTTCATCTAGTCTCATAGGATAGATGAGCTGAAATGTAGAGGAATTGAGAAATCTCCCATGAATACATGGATTTTCCAGTTCTGACATTCAGCAGAACCGGCTGGGAATTTCCATTGATTGTCAAAACCAAGACAAGCGAGTTTTGACGTCACTAGCGTACACTTTGTAGATGAGTGGCCATACCCAGTTTGACCGCGTGGCAGAGTTCGTACATTCCCTTCTGATGGGAAGCTTCACAAAAAAAGAAATTTGCAAACACATGGAATGATAGTGAGAAGGAGAAAAGGAAGAAAAAATCTGGTGTGGTACACTCACACAACTTTCCTTGCCGTTATGAAAATTGATCACCTGACGCTAGTGTACTCGCGCATCTCAAGTCTACTACTCAAAGATATGAGACAGCTGGTGATAGGTCAATAACGCTGGAAACACACGAGGTCTGCTATCTCTTCGTAGTGAATGATTTAATAGAACCAACAGTTTGCAATTTAATAATCACATTTTCTCGGATTTCAAGCTTATTTTCAATTTTAGGTGGAAATGTTACTAGACACATTAATTGCAGAGATTTTCATGCTCAATGTTTTCCACATGAAATTTTTCGTTTAAATTGTGTATGAAGGCTGATAATTGAGAATCTAAAATCAAACTTTGCATAGATGGGGTGAAGCTCCTGAAATTTTTACAGATATTGGACTTTTTGCAGTTGATAGAGCTTATCAATGACTATTTCAGGTATGAATTTGATCAAAATCGTTGGAGCCGTTTTCGAGAAAATCGCGAAAAACCCTGTTTTTGACAACATTTTTGCCATTTTAGCCGCATTCTTGGATTGCATTTGATCGAAATTGTTCGTGTCAGATCCTTATAGTGTAAGGACCTTACGTTCCAAATTTCAAGTCATTCCGTTAACTGGGAGATGAGATATCGTGTACACAGACACACACACACACACACACACACACACACACACACACACACACACACACACACACACACACACACACACTCAAACACACAGACCAATACCCAAAAAACAATTTTTGGACTCAGGGGACCTTGAAACGTATAGAAATTTAGAAATTGGGGTACCTTAATTTTTTTCGGAAAGCAATACTTTCATTACCTATGGTAATAGGGCAAGGTAAGAAAAAATGAGAAGGAAAAGAAAAAGATAAAGAAAAAAAGAAATAGAAAAAGAAAATAAAAAAGAATAAGAATGAAAAAAAAGAAATGCACAAGATTCTTCTTTGTTAGTTTTTGAAAAGCTCCCAAGTTTACCACATTCAAAAATCAATCGCTTTCATTAAATTTATGAATGGTTCAGCAGGAAGAAGAGGAAATAAGAAGTAGGAGGTGGATAGGAAGAGTAGGAGGAAGAGGAGGAGGAGGAGGAGGAGGAGAGGGAGGAAAGAAGAAGAAGAAGAAGGAGAAGAAGAAGTAGAAGAAGAAGAAGAAGAAGAAGGAGAAGAAGAAGAAGAAGGAGAAGAAGAAGAAGAAGGAGAAGAAGAAGAAGAAGGAGAAGAAGAAGAAGAAGAAGAAGAAGAAGAAGAAGAAGAAGAAGACGAGGAAGAAGAAACTATTGAATTCGGTGTAGCTGCAGCTGCTGCTATTGTGCATACTATGGAAGTAGAGTATTGTGAAAGGAAACGTTTCTTGCCGAACTTGAAGGTAGAACTCCAAATTCTAGAATCGTAGGGCCGGTTTCCGAACTCGGGATTTAGTTAAGTTCTTTATAAGACGGCTTATCTGATTGGTTCTCTTAGAATTAAATACGATTAAAATTTAACCGGTGTTTTATGCAACCAGCACTCGGAGTCTTATTTTTAGTAGTAGGCTCAAACAACAATATATTTTTGTGAAGGTGTGAGACACGAAAAGTGAAAAAATAACTTAGCATTTCCCCAATTTTTTTACCTTTGGAATCTATAATGAGGTCAATAGCAGTGTTTGATTAGCAATGATATTGCTATCCACTTTGTTGACTGATAGACAAGGATAGCGTTATCATTGCTAATGAAACACTGCCATTGACCTCACTATAGATTTCAAAGGTAAAAAATTAGGGAAATTCAAAGTTATTTCTTCACTTCTCCTGTCTTAAGCTGCGTACAGATATACGCGCCTCCAACCCACTCCGCGCAAGCTCTGCCCTCGTCCCGCCATCGCTCTACAATCGCTCCACCCCGCGCTTCATTCGAACCAATCATGAACGTTACGGGAGATGTTAGCTGTTCTCGCGTTCCCCGGTCGAACCACTCTTGCCCCCCGGTCGATCATCAATCGCTCTGCTGGAGTGACGTTCGGTTGCGGAGCAGAGCGCTAAATTTTAATCGTGATTAATTCTAAGAGAGCCAATCAGATAAGCCGTCTTCTAAAAAATGCCTTCTCTGATTGGTTCTCGTGGAATTAATTAGTGGCGAAGCTGAAGGGGGAATTTGAGAGTCTGAGACTCCCCAAAATTAATTACGATAAATGTGAATACTATTTTTTATTAGCACGCATATAGATATCTTTCCAAATTTGGATAAAAATTGGCCAGACCGCCTAACAGATTGTTATGTGGCTCCCTCTATCTGGCCGACAGTCGACTGGCTATTCTTTCACCATTGTGAGTCTCCTACTTATAAGACTCCTACTTCATTCATAATAGGCATGGCGTATTATATAGTTGCTATGACAACGTGACGTAGCACCAATGCTACATAGTAGGGCTTGGAGTCTAGGCTCCTAGTTAGAGTTCCATATCGAATCGATATTATCGATGTCTTGATCTCGATGTATCGAACAGTCGACATTGAAGCAATCGATGCTTTTCAAAATAATTTGAAGATTTCAAATAAATCAGTTGGTTTATGTCTCATGTAACGGTAACATTTGGCGCGTTCTTAACCTAAAACTCGGTTTCGGCGGTTTGTTCTCGTTTACCCATAATCATAAATAATGAAATCGAATATTTTTTCAATTTCGAAATTTTATCTTCAATTTGTTGTTGAACTTTCACCATAATTTCCAACTTCTTAATAATTAGGCTATGGATCAGTGTAATGATCTGGTGAAGTATTTGCTTCAAACTCCGTTTTCTTCTTTATCTTTTGAAGCAAAATGTGCTCTGAAAGACAAGCGGCCACAACCATTACTGAAAATTGTTCAAAAAGATGGCAATCAAGCAAGAACATTTCAGTCCCAATGGTATAAGAATTATCAATGGCTTACGGCAAGTGTGACAGACTGTAAATTTTATTGTTATGTTTGTTTGTTATTTGGGGGTGATAGTGAATGGAATCAGACTGGAATCAGTATCCTTAAAAACTTTCATAGGAGAGCACGAAAACACCAGATTTCTAAAAGACATATTCTAAATAGTGAGCGTTTTCTTCTTCTTGGCAGGAATAGAGTAGAGCATGCATTATCAGAAGCAGCACGTCTTGCAGCTCTGAAACATAATGAGGTAGTAACACATAATCGACGGGTTGTTGGTAGATTAGTTCAAGTGGTTTGTTTTCTTGGTAAACAAGAACTTCCTTTCCGGGGGCATGTTGAGAGTAGTAATTCTGTGAATAGAGGCAACTACCTTGAAACTCTTGAACTGCTGGCACAAGAAGAACAATTCATGAGAGAGCATCTTGGAGCAGCATCAGGATTCAAAGGAACTTCAAGTGAGATTCAAAATGATATTATTGACTGTGTGACACAAGTGGTGAATGAAGAAATTCAAAAACAGCTTTCAACTTGTGAGTTTGTATCGGTTCAGGCTGATGAAACATTGGACGTCTCTTGTCAGACACAAATGAACATTATACTCCGTTATTGTGTAAATTACAATGTTTATGAGAGGTTTGTTGGTTTTTATGATGTTTCGAAGGATAAAAGTGCTGCTGGTCTAGCAACTGTAATTTTGAATGTCTTGAAGAAATGGGGTGTGGATAAAAAATTGATATGTCAGACTTATGATGGTGCTTCAGTAATGGCCGGTTCTAGAGGGGGTGTGCAAGCGATTATAAAGCAAGATTGCCCACTGGCAATGTTCATACATTGCTATGCCCACCAACTTAATTTGGTTCTCTTGTATGGAGCAAAAACTATAAAGAAAGTGCGTTTCTTCACATATGATTTGACTGCCTTCCATACATATTTCAGCAAATCTTCAAAAAGAACACAAGTGTTGAGGGATAAAGGGTTCAAACTTCCTCAAGCCTGCACAACGCGATGGAACTTTCACTCCAGGGCAACAATGACAATTTCATCTCATTTCAAAGGCTTGAAAGAAGCTCTTGGGCAAGTCATTGAAAATGATGATGAATGGGATGGTGAATCAGTGAATGGTGCCTTAGGACTTTTCAAGAGATTGGACGACCCAAACTTCCTATTCCTCCTTTGCTTTTTCAATAAAATTTTCAGTTTCACTGACCATTTATTCAAGGTGTTGCAACTGAAGTGTACATCAAATGTGAATATTTGCAATCATGAGATAAAAGAAACAATTAAAAATCTACAGAACTTGAGAAATGAGGAAACAATCAATGAATGTGTCGAATCCAGCATAGAGCTCAATAATGAAGTGACAACAGAAAAATTTGTTTTGCCAACCCTAAAAGCAACTGCATATGAAATAGTTGATACCATAGTGGTGCAGATGGAAACAAGGTTCTGTGATTTTGAGAACTTTCACTTTGCAGAATTACTGGATGAGAGTCAGTTTCCATCCTACAATGACAATTTTCCAACCTCCAAGTTGGATCAGCTCTTGAAAAATTATCCTTTCTTTGATAGCGAGCAACTGCAAAATGACTCTTAAACATTTACTCTGACAATTCCAAGCATCTACCCCCACAGAAATTGTTGCAGTATTTTTTGGATAATGGTCTGGATCCTGTTTATGAACAAACTACACGTTTAATTCGTTTAGTGCTCACATTTCCAGTGACAACATGTTCCGTGAGAGATCAATGAGTGCACTAAAACGCATAAAAACATTTTAAGAAATTCTATGACCAATGATAGACTCACCAACTTGAGCACACTGGCAATAGAGAAATCTCTTTTGCACGAACTGTCAAACAGCCAGAGCTTCAAAGACCGAATTATTGATGTATTTGCACAGAAGAAAGACCGGCGCATAGATTTAATCTACAAGAAAATTTAAGGTAAGCTTCAGAATTCCTAGACTCCCCTTCTAGTTATAGGTAGCTTCGCCACTGGAATTAATTACGGTCAAAATTTAACCGGCTTTTGTGCAACCGGCACCCAGAGTGATAAGTTTCCCAGGTCTCAATTTGAAAAATGATATATGATTATTATTCAAGACAAAGAATTTTATTGTGATATTATCAGTTTACATTCACTGCAGATCCATTCAGTGACATTGTTCACTGCATTGTGTTGTTGAATTTAGAGGAAGAAATCTTCTTCTGGATTGTGGGTATTTTTGGAGTTACAGAACCGTAGACTCTGGTACAGGATATCAGCTCTTTTCTATTGTATTGATGGATTTTCATAAATGATGCATCCGCTCTGTACTCGCCGTAAGGAAGAGCAGGTATGTTTTCAATATTGTAATTCACGAGCCAATTCTTCATCTCACAAGTCACCTAAGTGATGAAACGTTAAGATAAAATGATCAATGAAGTTTCATAACATCATAATTTATGTATTTATTTAAATATTAGTGATTCAGTGTCTCGATTCCCACAAAAAATACAGAAAACTGGCACAAGTGCAAAAAATAGGCTATATGATGATAATACAATATGTGATGAATAATAAAATTATATCACCTATCTAAAAAAATAGTAGGGGATAATTTTTGGAGATGATAAAATATTTCAGTACTGTAACATCAATTTTCTACGAAAAATGTATTATAATAACTCTTTCAGGAAATCATATATTGTTGTAGCAGTACTGATGAAACAAAATTGCTCGAATCAAAAGTTGATTATTATAAGCTGTTTGAAAAGTAACCTATTAGCTATGAGCATGTAGATGGACAGAATTTTAAAAAACTTTCAAAGCTATGGATAAAAATTATTTTCAATGTTGGTGAGCTGAACACAAAAGCTCCTAATATATTTTTTGTGGGAAGAAAATTTCAATGTCTCCCAAAATATTTGGTGGTGCCCAGGAGTGCCAGGGGGCATAATTTTCAAGGTCTGGAGGTTTTTTCATAGCCTTCAGTGTAGTATGCACAGATTTGGTGTTCGGTTTCCACAGTGAACTCATAGTTTTGGCTGAGGATTTTTCACATTTGAGAAAACTAAACAATTTTCAATGAAAACTTCCTTACCTGGGTCGCCATTTGAATTTGGTCAAATTCAACAATGGATAATAGACTTATCTCAGGGAGCTGAACAAAAAAGCTTCTATCAAATTTTCTGTGCGAGGCTGATTTAAATATGTCAAAAAAACCCTACCTTACCTACTCTACTTAACCCACCCTATCTAAGCTACCCTTCCTGACCAACCCTACCTAACCTACCCTACCCAACCTATTCTACTTAACCTATCCTACCTAACCTACCCTACCTACCTACCCTACCTAACCTATCCTACCTAACCTACCCTACCTAACCTACCCTACCTAACCTACCTAACCTACCTACTAACCTACCTACCTAACCTACCCCACCTAACCTACCTACTAACCTATCCTACCTAACCTACCCTACCTAACCTACCCTACCTAACCTACCCTACCTAACCTACCCTACCTAACCTACCCTACCTAACCTACCCTACCTAACCTACCCTACCTAACCTACCCTACCTAACCTACCCTACCTAACCTACCCTACCTAACCTACCCTACCTAACCTACCCTACCTAACCTACCCTACCTAACCTACCCTACCTAACCTACCCTACCTAACTACCTACCTAACCTACCCTACTAACCTACCCTACCTAACCTACCCTACCTAACCTACCTACCTAACCTACCCTACCTAACTACCCTACCTAACCTACCTAACCTACCCTACTAACCTACCCTACCTAACCTACCCTACCTAACCTACCCTACCTAACCTACCCTACCCAACCTACCCTACCTAACCTACCCTATCTAACCTACCATACCTAACCTATCCTAGCTAAGTCATCTTACCTAACCCATGCCCAAAACCCCCAACCTAATTAACCCGCCCACCCCAGTACAGTCACGCAATTGGGCAGGCAACCAACTATGCTATGGAATTACTACTTGGAGAAATCCCTGTTCAGTTGGGCTTTTATAAAAGTATGTAAACTTTTAATCACAAATAGGATAAATTTGTTTTGATTATCAAATTAGAATCAATTGATAAATAGCAATAGGAATAAGTCTATGTCAATCCTCTATAAATTCACAATCGTAATGCAAAATTTCAAGTTGATCAGTTGAGTAATATTGTGACTGGATGGCGCGTCATTCGTGTATTTTCTATCATGCACGCATGTTTAAGACGATTCTTTCTTCTATTATACGATAGATTATTTTTTATAGAGTAATACAATGGAAGCTGAGGATTGAGAAAATTTAATACTTTCATATTTTTATCAGCACAGTTGATGTTCATCAACTGTGACTCATTGTGAGAGATTACAATTAAACAATGTATTTAACTTAACAACCTAGTTGACATAGCATAGCTTTTCCATTTTGATTTAATTCGTTTTCAATTTTGAACCGAACAATTTCTCAATCAGAAATTTTCAAAAATTATTCATTCCCCAAATAATTACAGAAGTGTTACATAACACAAACGTATTATAAAATATGCAAGGAAACCCCCTACAAAACAATTGAAAAATTGTTCTCATCCATAGGATATCTAAACTTCACCTGTTTGTTCAACCAAGCCAGTTCCTTCAGTTGAGGGTTACTGCCTTGATATGTGAACAGTATAACGTACACTTTATAATGAGAAATGAACAATTATATGATAGACTTATATAGTAATATTTTCGATCATATTCTAAATTTTATTATTCAGATACTTATTTCTACAAGGCTACTTGATAGGTACCTATTTTCCATAGGATCATCAAGAAAGGGTTCTTTCTTTCATTGAATGGATACAATATTGAATAAAGATGATTCTGTGCTAGTAATATCATGGAAACTAGACACTTTCATTTTTTCTCCATTATTTTCTTTTCCACCGTAAAAAATGCATGTATTTTGTCTCTAATTTGAAAAAAAATATTTTGAGAAGCAAAGGCTCTACTCACTCTCTTTAATGGACACTCTCCTGAAATGTTGCAATGCTCAAATACACTTTCAATAACTTTCATGCCAAATTTCTGAACTATTTCGCAGACCTTCATTTCAATATCGATAACATTGTTGTAACGCCCATTTGTTCCTTTGTTTGCTGCTACCACTCTCACCTATCAAAACAAGATCAGCATTCAATTGTAACGTAAATAAAACAGAGTTTTCTATAAATATGTTCCATAGTTTGAGAGGTCGAGAATTGTACACGCATTAATTTAATGTCCAATTCCTATGCGACGATGCTGTATCCTTTATCTATTACTGTATATTATTGTAGACTATAGTTGATATTCAAGACTACAATAATATGCAGCGATAAAGATCAATATTTCACAGATCAATATGCAATAATACAGGCTACAGCCATTAATTCAGCGCTTAGAATCGTCGCTCACGAATTGGACTTTTAGCCAAGTAGCTGAATCAAGTACCCTTCACCAACCGAGGTTCCAACCCTTATTATAGCCTGTTCACCAGGTATATTTGGCGAGGAAAAACTCCGAACTGAGTTTTCTGAGCAAAGATTATGGAGTATGGACACCTTGAGTACAGAGAGTTTACCTTCTAGACTGAGAGCTTTCCATAGAATTCCCCCATAACCTCGAATTTTCTGTTCCTTTTCCAGTTGTCTGCAATTTCAGCCAACAGTCTCAATTTCATCGGACAGAAAAATCATTAGTAAATTTATTGTTCCTTCTGTTCCTTTTCCAGTTGTTCTGTTCCTTGAATCATTTTCCGTTAGATTTATGCTGAACTATTGCCTTTTGCTTCAAAAACGAACAACGCTACGCAACTTGGCTTTCTTGCCAAGCACTTGGCTGGCAGAAGACTCAAGTGAGGCGGCCATGTTTATGGGTCTATAATTCGACTACAATTTGACGATCTGGCTGCACTGATCTCTCGAGGCGTTCGATTAGAACAACAGGCTGCCAGATTTGTTATAATTGCCCCCTAGCACTTATCTGTTTCTTATGATAATGTCATCGGAGGTTAAAAAAATACCCTCGTATATATCCTCTTGTCAGTCTCTTATCAATATTATCTTGTCTGTTTTATCGATATCAAATTGTTTGAGCATTGAAAAGATGCTCTTCCACCTTGTTTGAAAATGAAATATGTTTTTTAGTTACCTTCAAGTTATCATCTGCGTCCGCTCCTAAATCTATACGCCCACTGTATACAAAATGTGTTCGATTCAATTTACTCACTTTCATTGGGATGAGAGCGTCTATTTTACCTTTCTTATCACAATGAGATACATGGTGGAAGTTGAGGTCATATGGTCCCTGTGGATCAGATACGAAAAAATTAATTTTGAAGAATCAAGACATAGTGCATACCTGGCTAAAAACTTTCTACATATTCGACCCCGAATGCTATGCAAGCAAAATATCAACTAGACCAGGGATCATTCCATTACCACTTTCTAAGGGCCGGTTTCCGAGTTCTGGATTTAGCTAAAATCTGGACTTAAAACAGCTGCAGTCAGAAAACTGGCTTTCTGAAATGGGGCGTAGTCATAGTTTTTATGATAATCTTCATTTTCTCATTTCTATAATTGGAAACGTTTTTCCTTGACGGAATGGAACATTCCTAAATAATTCAAAATAGCTTAAACTTTACACTATTTTCTTTTCATTTCATTTTGTGTTCAATTTTCAAGTTTTTCGAAATTGAATTTAAACGTGGACTACGACTACGCACTGTTTCGGAATTCCAATTTTCTGACTCCAACTGAATCACGAGCTCGGAAAACGGCCCTAAAGGTTTTTGTTTTGAGATTTCCTATTATACATTTTTGTTAACTGAATCCTTTTCAATGAGAACAACACAGGTTCTATATCTACTTACCGCTATCTCCTCCCAGAGAGCAGAACCCCCATTGACTACAAAGCACAAAATAACTGAGTTTCTGATTAGAGCAACCATTGTTCCTGGACAGTCCTATCACCAATGTAACATGTGAATGATATAACATTATCTACGTTAGGTATTTGGAATAAATAGGCTAATAATAAAGATCATACGTAGATAATGCTACAAGTATTTCTGAAATACGTGACCACAGTAATAATTGGAAGGATATCCTTTATCTATTTATCATTTTGATCGTAGTAATATCAGAATATCCTATTCAGAAATGATTTATTGGAAGGATAAAATTTAATGGTTGATATCAAACAGCAGTAAATTGGTTTTCTCACGAGAATACCACAGATTCTTTAGATAACATACTATTATTTCATGTTACTGTTCTCATTGAACTGAGCCAAATAATCTTCAATTTCTACTTTGCTTTTCTATCAACCTTTCATTTCTGATATTGATAATAATAATTAATTTTATTTCCATCAATACACAAATTTATTTATTTATGGAGACAACAGGTTACCCCTAATGTGTCTTCTTCACAAATACAACAATACAAGATTATTATACAATGAAAATACAATGAGCAATGTAACTTACATCTGCAATATTGTTAAAATAATAGATATATACAAGAAAATTATCATAAAACAGAATATAGAAATGAAACGATTCTAAAATTGGAATAAATATGTTAAAAAGAATGAATAAAACTAGCAAATGAATGTCAGTGAAGCAACAAAATGAGTAAGAAGTACGAGTACACAGTGCAATAGATACACACCTATATATAGCAATAAATAATCGATAACACGACTGAGCATGGATATCTCACAAAAGACTGTTTACTATTCTTAAAAATTTTCCACGAGAGAGCCAGAAGATGTCCAGTTGCCCAGAGAAACAATTTAAAAGTCTTTGAATTCTATTGACCGGAGAATTATAGTGACTCACAGTTCTGGAACGGGGCACAACAAAAAGAGAAAGTGGAGCGACGTGATATGGTTGATATTTATAAATATTGACATTTGAAAGCAAATATGGAGAATCTCTTTTATCATTTAATAAGCTATGAAGGAAAATTAAAGACTTAGCATCTCGTCTTGTTTTTAATGATTTCATTTGGAACATATTTCTCAGAGTATCAGAGTGAAAGTCAAACGGACAATTGAAATTGAATTTCCTGAAGTACATGTATCTTAAAGATTTATTTTGTAAACGCTCCAAAAGTAGTATTTGATCATTACAATAAGGGTTCCAAATTTCAGACGCATACTCAAGAATACTTCTGACAAAAGATTTATACAGAAATATGATGGGTGAGACATCATTGAAAGGTGAACATGTTCTCAGGATAAACCCCATCTGCTGATTGACTCTACTAAACAAAAAGGTCTATATGTTTATTGAATGTGAAATCAGAGCTGTGAATCACACCCAGATTCTTAAAAGATTCTACCTCCTCCAACGGTATACCATCAATACTGTAGATACATCTATGTGGAGCTACCTGCCGGGAAAATGATAAAGTTTTGCATTTAGCTATATTCATTCTAAGGCCATTATTCATACACCATACACATAGTTCATCAACATCCATTTGAAGGATAAGGCAGTCATCAGGGCTGAAAATCGCTTTGTACAACTTCACATCATCCGCATATATCAGACAGGATGAGCCATCAAAGACAGCAGGGAGATCGTTATGAATAGAAGGGAGAGAAGTGGTCCAAGGTTAGAACCCTGAGGTACCCCAGATGTACAGTTGAAAGTTCTAGACTTGAAATTATGTACTCTAACATACTGTACTCTTGAATGCAAATAGCTTTCAACAAGATTTGCCAGGCTTGTACAGAAACCAATTAACTTTAGTTTTTCAACTAATATTCTGTGATTGATTGAATCAAATGCCTTTGAGAGATCCGTATAAACAACATCAACCCGCCCCCCACCATCAAGAATTATGGATACCTCATTTCTGAACTCCATTAGATTAGTCACTGTAGAACGGCCTGACAGAAATTCATGTTGCTAGTCCGCGATGACTCCCTTCACCTGCCTGTATATAACTGCATGCAAAATTCTTTCAAAAACTTTGGAAAAGCAATTAAAATTGATATGGGCCTATAATTACTTATACCAGTTCTTTTACCTGACTTGAAGATAGGAGTAATTCTAGCAATCTTCCATCTAGAAGGAAATTGGCCAGTCCTAATCGATAAATTGAAAATGAATTGCAATGGACTAAGGAGTACCTCTGCACAACCCTTCACAATAAAAGTAGGTATCAAGTCAGGGCCCTCAGAACAGCTAGATTTAAGGCTGCTGATAGCAGACAGGATCTCGTCAAAGGAGATAGAATCAATACCAACACCTAATCCCAAGCTCCCAGACATCTCCAGCTCATTCTCATGCATATCAGAGGCGGCGTGTGTTGTGTATCAACCTCATAAATTGCCTCAAAATATTTTGCAAACCTATCTACAACCGCAGAACCGCAGTAGGACTCCCCATTCAGCAACATCGTCGACTCCACAAACTACGTCTCTCTCTTCTGGAATTCACATAATTCCTAAAGTTTTTTATACTTCCATTTAAGCCTGACTGAATAATTGATGTCGAATAGTTTTCATGAGACTCGATAGAAAGATACTTTTATAACATTTTTATTATTTTGGGGCGCATTACTATCCCTAATTGGGATTGTAGTATGTCACAAAACCAAAAAATGTTAGTCTCAAATTCCCTGTCAAACTCAGGATCAATTGAAAGCAAAAACCTCAATAATTACTGAAGATGGGTCGATAACCAATCACAATAATCGTGTTTCAGATGGACTCATTAATTCGTTGGTCCCGGCTGCCTAAAAAGCAGTCATTAAGTCATGTCAGAGGCCCTGAAATTAGACAGTTGCGACCTGAAAACTCTGACAACAGACCTGAGCCAGCCAGGTCACACGATTTTAAAAAGTAAAATTTTCGTGATTTGGAGGTTTTCCCATAGTCTCCAGTGTGTTCTCTAACTGATTTCGAGGTTGGTTCTCCGAGTATTGGCTGAGAATTTTTCGTAATTTTTTGTTTTTTGCAGCTTTAATGTAATAAGATTACCAATCACTGAATTTCCAAAGCCCTTTTCCTTTCTATAAATTTTCTCTGCACTTTCGTTGATTATCTGGTATATTTATCTTCTATGTTACCTATATACCGGTTGAATCTGGATTGAGGGAGTTCATCATATTATACTGGTCCTTGGTATCTCGATTCAAGGGGTACGCAACAGGGTGTAATCCCGTCTACTTGTCACCTCAACATTTTGAGAACAGGCGAATGCTTATCCCCTAGCCAAATTATATCGCTACCGTCAACTTGTCCCCCATCAGCATGTCACCTACTGGAATGACAGGTTCCATCCTGTCGGGACCATACAGGACAGAGTATCACCTTGCTCGCTTGCGTCAAGTTGTCACCCCGTCAGCATAAATAGCAGGTGATATCCTATCATAATAATTAATGTCCTATCACATTTTATCATATATCCATCGATTAGGAAGTCATTCCCATATAAAGCCAGAGAATTTCCGCCTCATAATTTTATAATATTGTTTCCGTTTTTTTCCAAAAAAAAAAGATCCATATAAAAGTTGTGGCTCAATTCAAGACATTCATAATGGTTTATTTTTATTCATACTTTTTTCAATGTAATATAATCTTAATTATCCAGCTCATTTCCCAAGCTTGAGCTTGCTCTTTTGGGAAAGTAGTTCCTATAAAGGTGCGTACAGATATACGCGCCGCGAACATGAGCGATTCACTTTTAATCAGCTGATGCCAAGCTTTTTATATCTGTATCTTACCGTTTCTGTGAAAATAAAGATATAATCAGATGATTAAAAGTGAATTGCTCATGTTCGCGGCGCATATATCTGTACGCACCTTTCATTTTTCATTGTGTAGAATAATTTCATTATTGCATTGTATATTATATAGTTTATTGTTTTCTTTTGTAATGATTTGTTTTGTAGCTAGTTACATGGGTTTTTAGAAGCTGAAGATTTCAAGAAATCTATCTTCTTAACATAGTTGAAGTCAGTTTTCAATCAAATGGGATGGATTTGAATTTCAGACAAAGAAGCTTGAAAAGAATAAAATACCCCACAATTATTCTAGTCCGATTGAATGTTTTTTCTTGTATTTTTTCTTGTATCTCCAGTTAGTGGATGCCAAGTAGACACAATAGTCCCAAGTAGTGCCAAAGGGTTGCATACCCCTTTTAACTTTGAGATTGAATGAAAACATTAGTCTTTGCAACTTTTTTGCATGGCTCTCACTGGAATCTTAGGTGACGTGACAATATGTCGTTGCCGCGCGTATCACCTGCTCACTCGCGTCAACTAGTCCCCCCAATCAGCATGTCAGCTCCTTAGAGAGGAGACAAGTTGTCGGCGTCAACCGGTCGCCTCCAAGAGCCGGGTTTAAAAGGGGACATGTTGACGGGGTGTCAAGTTGTCGGGGTGACGCCAAGACATCTACCCTCTGGTCGAATCTCATCCTCTGAAATCCTTCACGTTGATGTGATTCACAAAGTGGATTCAAAGCCATTCCCAAAGATTGATTGATTGAGTACTTTATATATGTAGATTACAATATATACACTGGCTTATACACTTATATACAATAGCTTACAATACAGCAAAATTATGGATGAATTTACAAAATATAAATTAAAAAAATAATTATTGAGCTGTATAAGATATGAAAAACAGTTGAATAACTATAGATGAAATAGATAATATTGTTATGCATCTACATAAATTGGCGGAGCTTTGGACATATCAATGTCCATTCTTTGGAAAGAATATTCGAAGTATCCTTCCCACTAACTCTCTACCAAAAGATGTGGTTTTTGAAGGGGTGATTCTTGAACTGCTGTGAATAAATGTATTTACTGAAAACCTATACTATTAAACCAGCAAATTCTGTTTGTATGTTTTTATCTTGGTTTATATGTCTGTATGTCACGGGATCTCGAAAACGGCTCTAACGATTCTCACGAAATTTGTAATTCATGATATAAAAATTCGATCGCACTAGGTCTCATCCCTGGGAAAACTTGCTAAAGGACATAAAAAAGGATAGATTAATCATCCTTGAAAAAAAGCTGACAATTTCGTCGTTAGTCGATAATGGAAGATGCCAGTGCATGTGTGGGAGTGAGATCTCAATTCCCACTGGGAAAATATTATGAATATAATTCCTCCTCACATTATAGCCTACAATACGTTCTTGGAGAATTCAGTTGCACTTAGTGAGCTATTGAGGAGGAATTATATTCATAATATTTTCCTCGATTCCCTGGATCCCCGACTGGATCGTCCAAAAATGAGATCAGTGGGCTCGCATCGCTCGCCTGCATGTAGAGCTCAGCGGAACCTCTGTACCGAATTCTGGACCGCCGACTAGATTGTCCAAAAATGAGATCAGCGGGCTCCTTTCGCTCACCTGCATGTAGACCTCAGCGGAACCACTGTACCGAATTTGAACGTATTATGTCAATTTGATCTCGAAAAACACCTGTTACTATATCGGCGTATCTTTGGCGAACAAAATTCTTTCACTTCAGCTGAACCTGTGTACTGATTTTTTTTAAATATATTTCCATCAATTATTGAAAAGGGTGAGGAAACGCAGAAAAGCTGAGAAAACTCTAATTTTGGGCGTATCTTTGGCGTTATTTCAAATTCCTTCTAACACAACATTATTGCACCCCAGCTGAGCTTCTGTAGTAAATTTGAACATTTTCTGTTTATTTGTTATCCATAAAGCTGAGAAAACGCTAAAAACTGTAGATTTTGGGTGTATCTTTGGAAAGATACGCCTCTAAAGGGCCAACTGAACACATCTACCAAATTTGAAATGTTATGTCATATTTTTATCATATGTTAGGACGATCCAGTCGGGGGTCCAGACTAAACGTCCGGCCAAACGGATATGGCAAGCGAAGCGAGCCTGTCGGCTAGTAATATTTATATTCCCAAGAATAGCTCTGATTGAAGTAGCAGTACCCAATCAATTTTTCAGCGAAAAATCAGGACCTCCTTAATAGGTATTTAAGGGGCATTGGATAGATTGGTATTTAGAAGGTCCTGGATAAAGCATTTCTGGATAATGCATTTCAATCTCCAACTTGGTGCCAACCTAACAAAGTCAACTCAACTTAATGCCAACCTGACAAAATCTTTAATTTAGTTACCAGAACAACTGTTTGGAAGAGGTACTCTCTCTAGATTATAGTTCTATATTAACATATGGTATTGACATTTCAATTATAATTTTAAGATATTGGAATAAGAAGAATATACATGCTGAAAGATGAACTTAAAACCCTTAAAAACCACCCTTAGAGTTGAAATATCGCCAAAAGATTTCTTAGTGCGCCTCTAAAGGGCCAACTGAACATACCTACCAAATTTGAACGTTTTTGGACCGGTAGATTTTCAGTTCTGCGAGTGAGTGAGTGAGCCTAGGACGAAATAGCAAGGTATGGGAGCCCTTGCACCGGGCGTCACAACTGGTCACCAGGTCCCTAACCTCGGGCACCAGCTATTTCCTGGGGCCAGGATCGTGTCTTGGTGTCGAGAAAGGCCTTCCCGAGCCTTACTCAAGGTCCTCTTGCTATTCTTGGACGAAATAGCAAGGTATGAGAGCCCTTGCACCAGGCGTCACTACTGGTCACCGGGTCCCTAGCCTCGGGCACCGGCTATTTCCTGCGACTAGGATCGTGTCTCGGGGTCGAGAGAGGCCTTCACAAGCCTTTTTCGAGGTCCTCTTGCTTTTCCTGTTAGAAATAGCAAGGTAGGGGGTCCCTTACACTTGGCGTTGCTGTTGGTCACCAGGTCCCTAACCTCGGGCACCAGCTATTTCCCGCAACTAGGATTGTGTCTCGGGGTCGAGAAAGACCTTCCCAAGCCTTTCTTGAGATCCTCTTGCTTTTCCTGTTGGAAAGAGCAAGGTAGGAGGTCCCTTACACACAGTGTCACTGTCGGTCACCGGGTCGCTAGCCTCGGGCACCGGCTGTTTCCTGTGGTCAGGATCGTGTCTCGAGGTCGAGAAAGGCCTCCCTGAGCCTTACTCGGGATCCTCTTACCTTTCCTGGTCCTAACGATGATGCACCAGGGTCTAGTCAGGTTAATCAAAGACGCTGGGCACTTTTGTCTTCACAATTTCTTCAGAGTAGAACCCTCCTTGAATGGCTTCACCTCTATGGTCTTCCAATTCATATGTTACAGGCACTGTAGGACGTACACATGCTACTGTAAACAGTTCATTTGTCCAATTTGCTAGGTATCCTTAGTTGAAAGTCTTTCTTTACTTGCTTATTCTAACCTTGTCACCAGGCACAATATCCTGATGAGGATCTGGATAGAACCTACCTGTACACTTTGCATTCTTCTTCTGCAACTCTTCTCGATATGATTGATGCTCTTTACTAAGATGGTTAAGTAGTGCTCTCTCATGCTTCTTTTCCACATCTGCTGGTCGCATACCAATTGTTTGATGGATCTTGGAATTATACTCTTTGAGAAGTGAGGATAGCATGTCTCTCCAGCTATAGGTTCCTTGCTCAGTAAACTTGATCCACATTAACTGTTTAAGCGTTCTGTTGAAACGTTCTACTATAGACGCCTTCTTCTCTGATCTAGTCAAGTAATGATTCACATTATAATGTTGCACAAGTTGTCGAAATTTTGTATTAAACCACTCTTCCCCATCATCAGTCTGCAGATTTACCATTGGATGCTGTTGAAATATAGGCTGCATAGTTTCAACAATATCATTCGCTGACTTATTCCTAATTGGTATAGCAAATGCTATACCAGCTTACTGAGACAATTTATAATCGTAATAATGTACTTGTAACCTTTGTTCTGTCGAGCATATGGTATCATCTCAACTAGGTCAGCCTGATAGAGGTCATTAAGACCTTTGATTGTAACCTTTCTTGTCCAAAAATTCCGACGAGCTTGCTTGTGCAGCTCTTGTACTATTACTGCCTTATCCATACTGGAGATATGAGCTTGTTAATTAGCATCATATAGGCAACAAGTTCATCAGACCGTGATGTCAGCATCTTGAATGGCAATGATGACCTCAAGTTCATCATAACAGGATGTTTTCGAGTTAATTGAACCATGATGTTGGGCTGTTACAACCTTCAGCATCTTGAAAGTCATGATTATAGCCTACAACTTTTTGCACACAGCATGATACCAAACTAGTTTATCATATCGCTATGACCTCAAGTTC
>NC_052512.1:22912426-23084926 GCF_014356525.2 Nilaparvata lugens
GCAATCGTATGGAATCCCTATCAGGCCTCACTCTTGAAATTAAAAAAGTCCAAATCCTGCGACTGATTATTATCAGGAGATACAATCAATCCTATGGGGCAATTTCCTACAGGGAGATTGAGATGCATGATCAATCATGCTACATTGGAGTCCAGGCGAAGGGTCTTGTCATGCTTGCTCTTGTATAACCTCGTAGCTGGAAGAGTAAATTGCCCCAATCTGTTGGCTAAACTGAATTTCAGGGTTCCAGCATTCAATAACAGAAACAGGCAGGAATTTTTTATAAACAGGTGCCTTATAGTTGGTCATTATTATTCACCAATGAACCGTATACCAAGGGAATTCCTCCGGCTCTATGGACGAGTTGATCTTTCCACCATTGCAAAACCTACTTTGAAGAGGAGATTGAATTATATTTTTGATAATTGAAAGTCTCCCGCATCGAGTTTGAATGATCATTCCACAATAATTTGTTAGTGAGTAGTCGTTCGGACTTCGCGTGGGTTTTATTCGGGTGAAATGTGATACCACAGTATACATACAGTACGGAAACTTGGCTAGTACCCTGACGCTAAAATCCGCCATCTTGTTAGGAAGCGCCCCATTGTAATAGTATCGATGGTAGGTTCGGATCACTTCAATGATCCGGATCAATTGATCTCGTTCACTGCTACGAGCCAATCAGAAGACCAGGATTGGAGCTTCCCAAGGTCACGTGACGTGTTTAGTATTGGGGTCATGTAAAAAGCATTGGTTAGATGGGCGATTTATTACAAGTTTCCATTCTGTACTTATTCTGTGGTGATACTGTGCATGTCATCTCTTGTATTTCTGATTCAGTAATTACTATGTAGCATCTTTCACTTGTATTATTTTTGAGTACTTTATTTCTAATGAGCTCTCTATCCTCTCTTTCTTATAATTATTATTATTTCCTATAAATTATTTTCACTTAATTCTTCCTCTACTATTATTAATTTATAACTTTCTTTCATTTTTTCGTACACAGCTTTTTAAAATTGTATTCTAATGATAATATTTTATGTTAATTGTATTGTTCATCTCACATTCCAACTGATGGAATTTTATTCATGAGTGCATTTGGGCTATGCCTGTAGCACTCATTTATATGTATAAATAAATAAATAGAGCTACTAATAAATACTCAAAAAATATAAGTAATCTATCAGGTAATTTATCTTCGATTAAACCAGTATGGTGCATGGTAGTGATTGTAGAGTAATATAGAGCTACTACATAATATAGATACTCACAAAATATAAGTGATAACACCGATGGACCACATGTCAGTAGCTAGCGATAAGCTGTCATAATTGACGACCTCGGGCGCCACAAACTCAGGGGTGCCAAACACAGTCTTCACATCCGCCCCTGTCTCATCCAGCCATTGGCTCAGACCAAAGTCAATCACTTTGATGTGCGGCAGCCATTCCAGTCGTGATACCACCAGCACGTTCTCAGGCTGTCAAAACAATAAACCAAGATTGAAATTGACAGGAATCGGACTTAATAATGAACAAAGAATAACATTATATCTTATTGAGATTTTCAGGCATAGGCCGACTGCAAACGTGTGACAACTCCCATAAGAAACAATGATAAACTTCTCCTTCAAGAATGGCCAAGACTGTTTTTTAAGTGGTCGTCCATCCAACGGGAGTGACAGTTGCACGTTTCTCAAGATTCACTTTATACTGCAATTATAAATATAGAGGAAGAGGAAGAGGAAGAGGAGGAGGAGGAGGTGGTGGTGGTGGTGGAGGAGGAAGAGATGGAGAAGGTGGAGGAGGAGGAAGACTTGAAGGAGAAGGAGGAAGACTAGAAGGAAGAAGAGAAAGACTATAAGGGGAGGAGGAAGACTAGAAGGAGGAGGAGGAAGACTAGAAGGAGAAGGATTGATTGATTGATTGAGTACTTTATTTATGTAGATTACAATATATACTGGCTTATACACTTATTTATTTATTTATAAGGTTAGCAAAAAATACAAGAATCGGAAAAGAAAAAACAGGCTATTGCCTAAAACTTCTTCAATTTCCTAATTTATATACAAATTATATACAATAGCTTACAATACAGCAAAATTATAGATGAATTTACATAATATAGACTAAGAAAATAATTATTATTGAACTGTATATGATATGAAAAAGTAATTTGTAATATAATAACTATAGATAATTATATTGTTATGCATCTACATAAATTGGCGGAGCTTTGGACATATCAATGTCCATTCTTCGGAAAGAATATTAAAAATATCCTCCCCACTAACTCTCTACCAAAACGTTAATTTCGTTATTTAAACTAAGGATTTATTTATTAATGGAAATATTGTAAAAGTTTTAATCAATATGAATATTAAAGAGAAAAAACAGAAAATTGATAGAGTAAAATGATTATATAGGTAGATAAGATCAAATAATTGATTAATAAAATGAAGTAGGCTGAAAGTAGATCAGGGTTATCAACTTTCAGTAATATACAGCAGTATGCAGTGGATAATTGAAATAACATGAGTTTATATAATATATATATATATATATATATATATAATATATATATATATATATATATATATATATATATATATATATATATATATATAATTCGTTCTATAACATGGTTTAAAGGTTTGTATTTGTGGGATGGGTGGGGGATGGATGTCATGTGATCGTTCTAGGGCCGGACAGTTTCAGTCATTTGTTCCAAAAGATGTTTTTTTAAAGTTAGGATGAAGCTCGCTCGGCTCTCGATGGACCTGATAGAAACAGGAAGTGCATTCCATGCACGACAGGCACTGACTAAGAAGGATTTTGTGAAAATAGTAGTTCGATGATTGGGTATCCTTAAAGTACTTTCTCCGGTTCTAGTATGTGAAGCATCTATCCTCCTACCTTCAGAGACAAATTTGAAATCATCTTTAAAATAGTTCGGATTACCGTATTTCAAGATATCTCTAACAAGCTTGACTATTCGAAAAAACCTCTGATCGGGAAGCTTTAATGTTGAACTAGCAATGTGGGCTGGGGTGATATGATCATGGCGTTGGAGAGAGTAGACGAAACGTAAACAATAATTTTGGCAACGCTGTAGTTTATCATTCAGAGTGACTTGCATATCGTTAAGAACAGAATTACAATACATTAAATGTGGGAAGATGAGAGATTGAACCAATAATAATAATAATAGAGGAGGAGGAAGACTAGAAGGAGGAGGAAGACTAGAAGGAGAAGGAGGAAGACTAGAAGGAGGAGGAGAAAGACTAGAAGGAGGAGGAGGAAGACTTGAAGGAGAAGGAGGAAGACTAGAAGGAGAAGGAGGAAGACTAGAAGGAGGAGGAGAAAGACTATAAGGGGAGGAGGAAGACTGGAAGGAGGAGGAGGAAGACTAGAAGGAGAAGGAGGGAGACTAGAAGGAGGAGGAGAAAGACTATAAGGGGAGGAGGAAGACTAGAAGGAGAAGGAGGAAGACTTGACTCCAGTAAGCATTTATTATTGATAGCATCACAGCTCCCATTCAACGAATGCAGACAGTTTTAATTGAATCTTACCATGACAGAGAGTTGATATCTTACCTTTAGATCAAGATGTGCCAAATGTATGTTGTGCATATGTTGTACTGCCTCCAATATCTGACGCACTATGTGAACAGACCTTTTCTCCTCTAAACGGCCTTCATCTCCTAAATAATCGAAAAGTTCTCCTCCTGTCACCCTAAACAGGAGAACAAATCATTTAGTGTCGTTTGCTTAGTGTCAGTTTTATTTATATATACAGTCATGTACAACTGGTGACCCCTGGGTTGGAGAACTCGCTCAAGAACTGTTGTAATGTAATCTTTGGAGCCCGCAACTTTTAATTATACAGAGTTAGTGAAAATTATGGAAACAGCTGAATATTTCTTTTAAAAGAATAATTTGATAGCAGGTTTCATTGAGGATCCTATTTGAATTGAAAAATTACACTGTACAATTACAACATCTTCATCCCTCATCTGAATCCAAAATAAACTTTATAGTCCAGACAAATGGTCATTTTTTAGGAAACAGCCACGAAAGAATTTTTCTAGACTGTTCTATATGTATTTTGGGGTGCTGAATTCGAATCTGAAATTTGCTGATACGCCAGAGGGCGGCCTCACCCCCAAAACCTCCAAAATTTCGGATTTTATCGAATTTTTCCATTTTATCTCGTGAACCTTGAGTTTCTGAAGAAAAATCATTCTCGACAAAATTAAAGAGAATAAGATTTCCAATGAATTGAGTGGTCGCGCAGGATTCTTCCATTTGTTCCGGAGCTACGAATTTTCAAAAAAGGGGTATTTTTTAAAGGGTTTTCAAAATTATGCAAACCTACCACTTCTACCCTATACAACATTGACATTTTTCTAGTATAGATAAAAAACCACACATCAAGTGAAAGAACAATTCATCATGAACAGGATCCCTTAGGAATTTACGAATTTAGTAGGGGGGGAGGGGGATATACCCAAAAAAAGAAAATCATGTCCTACAGCAAAACCCCCCACTAGGTAATACTGAAATTGTTTCTAACGGGTGATTCTCGTAGAAAATAACCCGCGTGAGATGATTTCTGCCGAAATATGTATTTTTTTGTTAGGAAGGCCTTGAAAAGGTATTACAGTAGCCTCTCTCTTACCCGGACTCATCGGGACTGAGGCCAGTCCGGATAACGTTTTTTCCGGTTGAACCGACGTTCCCTAAAAGTCGTTAAATTGGTACGCATATTTTGTAGTTTATAAGCCAATAATGACTTTTACGTAAAAATAATAAAACTAGACGCTTTATTATGATATCTGTGAACACAAAACACAAGAAAATAGTTAGTTGCTAAGCCTTTTTACATTTGAAATATTTAAAACCAAACAGCCATTATGATTCGTGGCAGGTGCAGAAGTACTGTACAGTCCGGTTGAACCGATGTGCTGATGATTATTTTCCGGTTAAAGAGATGTCACTTCCGTGGAATGTAGTCCGGTTAAACCGATGTCCGGTTAAAAGGTGTCCGGTTAAGAGAGAGGCTACTGTATAATGAAAAATTTGTATTTTTGCTGTGAAAAATGATTGTGAGGGCTCTCAGGTTCTTTCTAAATGGCAGCTGGTTAAGCGAGGGGTTCCTCAGGGCTCCATACTTGGGCCTACATTGTTTAATATATTTATCAACGACTTGCCCTACAATGTTGATGGTAAATTGGTGTTGTATGCTGACGACACAATTTTACTTGAAGGAAACAACTATCAAGATGTCATGGAAAAGGCTAATATTGCCATGCATCAGCTCAATGGATGGTTTTATGATAATTCATTGAAGCTTAATCTAAGCAAGACAAATTTTATTAAGTTCTCTATGAGAGGTAATGAGAATGATCCAGCTACTGTGGGATGGGGGTGTCCTGCTACTGATATGACAAAGTTTCTGGGGATTGAATTGCAGGCAAACTTGAAATGGGATAGTCACATAGAGAAACTTCAGAAAAGGCTTTACCATGCTCTTTTAGCTCGGAGGACTGTTAAGTCGAATTCAAATCTCAAGACAGCTCTAAAGGTTTACCATAGGTATTTTCTCTCATTCATTAGATATAGTATTTTGTTTTGGGGGACTGGAAGAATTCATTTGAACGCAAACTTAAAAATGCAGAAAAAAGCACTTCGGATTTCGGGGGGAGTGGGTCCATCTTTCTCCTGTAAGACCATATTCAAGGCACTCCGACTACTTACAGTTCCAACGATATACTTCCTTGAAGTTGTTTCGTTTGTGTTCAAAAACAAAAATATTTTCAATGCTAACAGAATTTGTGATACTTATGAAACACGAGGTAAAAATACAGGGTTATTCAAGTTCCCTATCCATAGACTGACTCTTCTCGAAAAGGGACCGCATTATTCAGGACTCAAGTGTTTCAATTGCATTCCTTAGGATATAAGTCTGTGTAGCAGCTATAAGTTGTATCAGAAGTATCAAAGATAATTAGGACACTGTTAGAGGCTTGTCCTTATACCATTGAGGAGTGTTTTAGAGCATTCATGTGACTCCATTCTAAAAATGACATGTAGTATGCCACTTGAGCACTGCTCAGAATTTGTGGCTTCACACAACAAAAAAAAATCTGGTGTGGCGCACTCACACAACTTTCCTTGCCGTTATGAAAATTGTTCACTTGACGCTAGTGTTCTCGCGCATCTCAAGTCTACTATTTCAAGATCTGAGTCAGCTGGTGACAGGACAATAACGATGGAGACACATGAGGTTTGCTATCTCTTCGTAGTGAATGATTCTATTAAAATCAACAGTTGCCAACAGTTTGCAATTGAATAATCACTTTTTCTCGAATTCCGAGCTTATTTTCAATTTTAGGTGAAAATGTTACTGAACATAAACTGTAGAAATTTACGTGCTGAATCTTTTCCACTTAATTTTTTTTTTGTTTAAATTGTATCTGAAGCCTGATAATTGGGAATCTAAGATGGAACTTTGCATAGATGGGGCGGAGCTCCTGAAATTTTCACAGATATGGGACTTGCGGCAGTTTATAGAGCTTATTAATGACTATATTAGGTATAAATTTGATTAAAATCGTTGGAGCAGTTTTTGAGAAAATCGCTAAAAACGTTGTTTTTGACAACATTTTTGCAATTTTAGCCGCCATCTTGTATTGCATTTGATCGAAATTGTTCGTGTCGGATCCCTATAGTGTAAGGACCTTAAGTTCCGAATTTCAAGTTATTCCGTTAATTGGGAGATGAGATATCGTGTTCACAGACGCACATACACTCATACACATACACACACACACATACAGATCAATACCCAAAAACCACTTTTTTGGACTCAGGGGACCTTGAAACGTATAGAAATTTGGAAATTGGGGTACCTTAATTTTTTTCGGAAAGCAATACTTTCCTTACCTATGGTAATAGGGCAAGGAAAGTGATATAATAATAATAATATAATAATAATAATAATAATAATAATAATCTCATCCTTGAGAAAACTTGCTGAACGACATTAAAAGGATAATTCATCCTTGGCTGAAACAGCTGAGACTTTCATCGTCTGCGGATAGTGAAAAAGTGAGTGATTGAGTGAGTATGTGAAAAATCAAAATATCGCATCCACGAAATACATAAGATGGACGTATAGCCAGCTGTGAAATATAAACACGATCATTTTAGAGAATAAATTGTGTTCTGTATATCATCAATGAATAAAAATAACGTGCTAGGCTCGGTGCCCCGATAATATCTGGTTATTTATGTTCAACGGATCTCGAAAACATCTTTAACGATTTTCACGAAATTTGGAACATAGTAGGTTTATGATATAAAAATTCGATTGCACTAGGTCTCATCCTTGGGAAAACTCGCTGAACGACATTAAAAGGATAATTCATCATTGACTGAAACAGCTGAGACTTTCGTCGTCTGTGGATAGTAAAAAGTGAGCGAGTGATTCTGTGGAAAATCAAAATATCGCATCCCCGAAATTCATGAGCTGACATATAGCCAGCTGTAAAATATAAACACGATCATTTTAGAGAATTGTGTTCTGTTTATCAATAAATAAAAATAACGAGCGAAGCTCGGTGTCCCCAATGTACCTAGAATACAAAGTAGTGGCCACGAAAAGATGCGCAGTATCAAATCCAAACCTGCTGGTCGGTGTGACGTCATTGGTGCTCTAAAAGTATATTCTTCCTATCTTTTCAATGTTAAATTAAGCAGCTTTGTAAGTCTTTTTCTCAAAGAGTGAATAACTTTCAAGTCCCATCGACATCTCCTACGATTCATACAATATTTATCTTCAATTTTTCTAGGAATTTTATACTTTTGGACGGCTGGATCTTTCAGAATGATCGATTTTGTAAGAGCCTGCACATCGAATAACTGTTGCTCTCTTATTGAAAATTAACATGCTTTCCCTGGCTCTTTTGTAATTCAATTACTCAATGCTAATGAATTTGATGAATCGATCATTGAATAAGGAATTAAAAACGTGAAAACATTGCTTGCACTATAATATTATTTCTCTCACAATAATCCTCTATTTTGTCTGTGTACTGTATATTATATGTAGAATCAATAGAACATCTTGCTTAATCCCTAAGGAGGGTCTCTTTTTTCAAGAAAATTATGGCTTTCACATATTTGATCAGGAAAGAGTTTTGTAGTTGAATCTCTCTAATTGGAAACTACAACAGCATATAAGGGTGAATATCTATTAAAGCACATGTATCATGGGGAATTCTCAATAATTGAGAATTGTACTGAATACTTGCTCTCGTATTGTGAAACACATATTTCTTATTTATTATTTGTAATTCTCAATTGATATTACATGTTCTCTTATTGTAAAACTCTCATTCTTTATTTATTTGTGAAAGGGAAACCCAATTCTTCATGATCCAATAAGTATGTAAGTATACGTATGAATATGAATTCATACTATAAGTATCATACAATATATTCTCTGCGATCGCTCTTGATTTCACTTTCATCAAATTAATTTTAGCTTTTCCTTGATATGTCTTCTGCATTGAGATTGATATTAGAATCAATTTTGAAAGGATAGATATTGGTTGAGTTTACAGAAGAATATCACAATGGAAAACGGAAACAGCTCGAATGTTTACAACGTCATAAATAACGAGAAAGCTCAAAATAACTAATTAAAGTATTCAAGCCAAGCCTAATATATATACATTATATAAAGAGATGTCTATACATTGTATAAAGAGATGTCGATGGGACTTGAAATTTATGTACTTTTTAAGAAAAAGACTTACAAAGTTGCTCGAAGAAAATAGAGATAAATATTGTATTGACCGTAACAAACAACTATCACCTGGTTAAAGTATGTGGATATGTGTTTATAATTTTTTTCCTGAATTGAGAATGCACTCCTAAAGGATTAAAGATGTTGAACCGGCAAGATGTTCTACTGATTTTATGTAATATACAGTAAGCAACACAAACAAGATATCAAGGATTTTGAGAGAAATAATATTATTACACAAATCAATGTTTTCACGTATTTAATTCCTTATTCAATGATCGATTTATCAAATTCATTAGCAATGAGTAATTGAATTACAAAAGAGCCAGAGAAAGCATGTTAATTTTCAATAAGAGAGCAAGAGGTATTCGATGTGCAGGCTCTTACAAAATCGATCATTCTGGAAGATCCAGCCGTCCAAAAGTATTAAATTTCTAGAAAAATTAAAGATGAATATTGTATGAATCGTAGATGTCACAGTGACTTGAGTCATTTACGTTTTGAGAAAAAGACTTACGAAGTTGCTCAATTTAACATTTAAAAGATAGGAAGAATAGACTTTCAGAGTACCAATGACGTCACACCGATCATCTGACTCTGATCATTAAAAGATCGAGATGCGCGTGGCCAGTACCTTGTATTCTAGGTACCTTGGGTGTCATGATACTATACAACATAATTCACAAATTTTACATCACCAAACTGGTACGGGTTGAGATGTGAATAAATTCTGTATAGAAATCATGTATCACATGACCACCTTCTCATTTAAAGAATAAATTTGGATTCATATGAGGGACAAAGATGTTGAAGCAACAAAGAAATTTTTCATTTCAAATAGGATCTCCAATGAAACCTACGGTCTAATTATTCTTGTAACTTCCATAGCTTTCAACAATTCTGTAGGCTATGATTGAAAGTTGGAGGTTACAAAGATTACAATACATTAGTTCTTGAGCAATTTCTCCAACCCAGGGGGTCACTAGTTGAATACCGTATTTGAGTTGAAACTCACAGTTCGAGCAAGAGCACAACCGACTGGCCAGTGTCGTATACAGCATGTAGTGTGATTATGTTGACATGACTGAGCTTAGCGAGCGCATGCGCCTCGCGACGTATGTCTTCGGCGGCCACTCCGCGACACACGCGCCGCTTCTTCAGCGTTTTGGCGGCGAAAGCGGCTCCATCGCTGCGACGTACACATCGCTTCACCGTCGCAAAATGCCCTCTGCAACGCAACAAACCGTTCCATCGATAAAATATCATTCAACTCTATAACCTAAATTGAATTTTCAATTTTATTTTCTTCAATTCAATTTATTTATTCACACACACAAAACAAACAATAACAATCACAATAAAACAAAAAATAAGAGAATAGTGGTGCAAAAACGGGGGGGGGGAAGATTGAAGGGTTTTCCAACTATGACTATCCATGTAGGTACTAGGAAAACCTTCAATCCCTGAGAAGGTGAAAGAGGTATATCAGGTTAAGTAAATAGACAGTGGGTATAAAAGTATGTGATGGAGAAAGAAAAAGAATGGAAAAACGATATGGTTTAGTTAACAGAGGGTTAAGGGTTAACAGTTTTTGTTTTTATGAAATAGTTACGAAATAAGGTTATTATTTCTACCACATAACAAAACTAAAAATATGATTACGGTAACAAATTGGAAACGTAAGTAAAGGTATACTAATCTAAATATAAATAATTTGATCAATCATCAATTAAATTACAGTACCTATTATTTATTAAATTACAGTACATATTATATTTTAAAACAACTTTGTAAATATACAGGTCAATTTATCATGTTGAACTTGATTAAAACTAAAAGTTAGAATATAATGTGTACAAATTGAGGTAATAATTTTTGTTATTCTATGATTGGAGTATGTAAAACAAGAATTTAAACCAATAAAAAATATCAGATTATTCAGCTAAAGAGAAGTGAATTGAAAAATTTGGTTACTGATATCTTTTTGATACTTACTTTCCCAATTCTTCAAAAACTTCAAATAGATTATCAAAAGGTTCTTCACTGAACTCCATGATTTATTAAAAGATTATTTTATCATAACATAGTTAATTAAAAGTCGGTATTTTATAAAGTTAGAGATAAATAGACCACTTGTCAGAACGTAGCAACAACAGAATTCTACAAAGATGTCCTCCAATCAAAAGCGCATGATTTCAGGTTATGTTGACAGCTGTTGAACAAATAAAAATACAACAATTATTATTAAATTGTATTAATCAATTGATAATCTATTTAAGATGAAAAAGTGAGACATTCTATCACAAATCCATGAATAGACCTTTTACAATATTGACAGCTTTGGGCAGAACTAGTATGGAAACATCCTTTTTTGATCGTTGCGATTGCTCGAACTCTAAGTAGACTTTGCAAGAGTTAATCGATAGGTGCGAATCTATAAATGGTAGATCCACGGTGGCAAAATTTTGATGTATAATATAATGGCACAATACAACTATATGGTATTGTTATCCGTGTTTACCATCCGATAAAGCAGATAGTGCTATAGTGAGGTCCACGGTATTTAGATAATCTTCTTCTATATACCGTGGTGAGGTCCACATTATAATGGCAGTGTTTGATTTAGTATTTAATATTTTAGTTGGCCTATCTAATATTTTTTATGGGTGTTGCTATCACTTTGGTGTTGCTATCCCTGTTTATAATTCGACAAAGCAGGTGGCACTATCCTTTTCTAGCTCTGCAACATTGCCAAATATGTTTTTAATGATACAGAAATATAATTATTAATTAAGGCAGAGAATCGGCAACGCTGTTCTCCTATTTTCATTGTCTTCCATTATAACGTGGACCTTACTATAGGTATTTTTTGTGACTAATCACGGCACAATTGTATCTCAACTATTTTCAAAGATATCAACTTAATTTTTTGTTAAAATGAAGAGAAAGAAAAAATAGGTGTCGATACTATCAATTTTATCCTAATGGCAAATTTGAGATTAAAAAATTCTGGTGTGGCACACTCACACAGCTTTCCTACCGTTTTGAAAATTGATCACCTGACGCTAGTGTTCACGCGCATCTCAAGTCTACTAATCGAAAATCTGAGCCAACTGGTGACAGGACACGAGGTCTGCTATCTCTTCATAGTGAATGATTTAATAGAATCAACAGTTGCCAACAGTTTGCAATTATTGAATAATCAAATATTCTTGTATTCCGAGCTTATTTTCGATTTTAGGTGAAAATGTTACAAAACATTAATTGTAGATATTTTCATGCTCAATCTTTTCCACTTGAATTTTTGTGTTTGAATTGTATCTGAAGCCTGATAATTGGGAATCTAAAATCAAACTTTGCATAGATGGAGCGGAGCTCCTGAAATTTTTACAAATATGGGACTTGTGGCAGTTGATAGAACTTATCAATGACTATTTTAGGTAATAATTTGATCAAAATCGTTGGAGCCGTTTACGAGAAAATCGCGAAAAACCCTGTTTTTGACCCAATTCCATGCAGTGGCTACAGTTAAGCCTTGTACACACGTACCGTACGTACAGATTCGCGCAAACAATCGTATGGACACATGCCTAGGCATTCACTGTAATGTCCTTGTGAACGCGTTCCACGTATGCCTCGGCATTCAAAAAGCTATCTGATTTGTAGACGACACGGAGACATGGTAGATGTAAATTTTCGACATCATGACAACAATGTCGTCATTCCATCATCTTCTATCCATATATATAAAAGCAAAATGGCACTCACTCACTCGCAGAACTAAAAATCTAAAGGTGCATACAGATATACGCACCGCAAACATGAGCTCACTTTTAATCAGCTGACTATATCTGTATTTTTACAGAAACGGTAAGATATAGTTATAAAAAGCTTGACATCAGCTGATTAAAATTGAATTGCTCATGTTCGCGGCGCGTAAATCTGTACGCACCTTAACGGACCACACATTCAAATTTGGTAGGTATGCTCAGTTGGACCTTTAGAGGCATGCTAAGAACGGATTTGAAAAATTTCCAAAGATACGCCCAAAATCTGCGTTTTTTGGCATTTTCTCAGCTTTATCGAGAACAAATGAACAGAAAATGTTAAAATTCAGTACAGAAGCTCAGCTAGGGTGTGAATATGTTGTGTTAGAAGGAATTTGCAATAACGTCAAAGATACACCCAAAATTAGCATTTTTCCAGAATTTTTTTGCTTTTTCCCAGATTTATCGAGAACAAATTAACAGAATTTGTTCAAATTTAGTACAGGAGTTCAGCTGGGGTGTAATAATGTTGTGTTGGAAGGAATTTGAAATAATGCCAATGATATGCCCAAAATTAGCCTTTCTTTGCTTTTTCTCAGATTTATCGAGAACAAATTAATAGACATTGATAAACCCTGTTTTTTGACCCCATTCCAAGCAGTGGCTACAGTTAAGCCCTGTACACACGTACGTACAGATTCGCGCAAACAATCGTATGGACACATGCCTCGGCATTCACTGTATGTCCTTGTGGACGTGTTCCACGTATGCCTCGGCATTCAAAAAGCTATCTGATTTGCAGCGACACGAAGACATGGTAGACGTAAATTTTCCACATCATGACAACAATGCCGTCATTCCATCATCTTCTATCTATCCATCTATCTATATATATAAAAGCGAAATGGCACTCACTCACTGACTGACTGACTTACTCACTCGCAGAACTAAAAATCTACCGGACCAAAAACGTTCAAATTTGGTAGGTATGAGGTGCACTAAGAACGGATTTGGAAAAATTTCCAAAGATACGCCCAAAATCTGCGTTTTCTAGCGTTTTTTCAGCTTTATCGAGAACAAATGAACAGAAAATGTTAAAATTCAGTACAGAAGCTCAGCTAGGATGTAAAAATGTTGTGTTAGAAGGAATTTGCAATAACGTCAAGGATACGCCCAAAATTAGTGTTTTTTTTGCTTTTTCTCAGATTTATCAAGAACAAATTAACAGAAATTGTTCAAATTTAGTACAGAATGTAAGCTGGGGTGTAATAATGGTGTGTTAGAAGGAATTTGAAATAATACCAAAGATAGCCTATGCCCAAAATCTGCGTTTTTTGCGCTTTCTCGAGAACAAATGAACAGAAAGTGTTCAAATTCACTACAGAAGCTCAGCTGGGCTGTAATAATGTTGTTTTACAATGAATTTGAAATAACGCTAAAGATACGCCCATAATTAGCGTTTTTTGCGTTTTCTCAGTTCAAGTAATAGACAGAAAATGTTGTACAGAGGTTTAGATAGGGTCCAAAAATATTGTGATTTTGACTTTAATATTTCATCAAAAATACGCCCAAAATCAGCGTTTTTCCAACGATTTTCTCAGCTTTTCTGCGTTTTCTCAGTACTTTGACTTTCTGATGGAATGAAGCATGCTCAAATGAAAAATGTAGGCAAGCGAAGCGAGCCCGCTGATCTCATTTTTGGACGATTCAGTCAGGGGTCCAGGGGGCGGAGCCCCATGGCTAGGCAGATATGGCAAGCGAAACGAGCCTGATGGCTAGTTGAAGATAATTACAAAATGCAGTTGTATAATTTATTTTAATGACTAGTATGTTGAAATCGAAAATAAAACTTAACAAACGATGTTGGTGGGTTGAACGATTGTAGGTTAATAGATTGAAGGAAGGAAATAAATTGCTACATGACATAATATATGAGATTGACAATTCAAACTTTATTAGTATGTCAAAGCATTATTTTTCTAATAATATACTGAATCTAATCTAACTAGTTATCCAAACAAATGATACAATTATGAGGGGAGCAATAACTTCACAAGAACGATTGACCCTGACTTTGAGATTCTTGGTATTAGGCGGTTCATTTGTTGGTTCACAATATCTATTCTGAATCTCAAAACAGAAAATTTCTACAACATATTCCAAAAGTTTTGATGACCTAATCAAAGCACCAAACACTGTCCCACAAAATTGAGTCTTCTTTAACCAAATTAGACATAAATGGAATAATATTTTGTTGGATCAAGTTGATTAAAAACTATAATAAAATGACAAACTAATATTTTTGTTACAGTAGTACTTACAATTTCATACTTTTAATTATAATAAAAAACAAAATAATATTTTTGGTACAATATTTACAATTTTATACTCCATATGTTAAGCTTCTCCTCCTATACATCTCCTTCTTCTCTCTCCTCACTTCCATCACATTATGTGATGATGTACAGAGCCTAGAAAAAAAGGAAATCATTACAGCAAATTAAAAATTTGATAAAAGTTTATTTTCAAGCAAGTTTCTTGTCTAAATATGCAAACGTTCTAAATAATAGTAATATTGGGGAAGAGAAACCTCCAACGAGATGTGAAGATTATAGATAGGATAAGTGAAAATTATGAAAACAGCTCAATATTTCTTTAACAAGGATAGTTTGACAGTAAGTTTCATTGGGGGATCTTTATGGAATTAAAAAAGTTACTTTATATTTTTAAATTAGATTTTTGAATCAAGTATTTTTATTTAAATATGATCCCCAATGAGATCTACTTTCAAATTATCCTTGCTAATAGTATATCAAACTATTTCCATAATTTTCACCACACCTTGCTATGTATGATTCTATTGTTGATGATTGATTTTTTCATGTTCATTTAGTTCTTTCATGTTACTTTATGTTATTTTCAAATGAACCGAGCAATGATTTAAAGGAGTAGCATGTATATAAGATGGCCCAAAAAAGTCAGGAGTGCCCATTCCGAGAGGGGTACACCGACTGCATTATTGAAATTGGCTTTGTTACAAATCAAATCTTGAGGTGGTTGCAAAAATATGAGAATAATAATAATTGATCAAGCGAAGTGAGGTCTAAGATTCAAGTCGATGGTTTGGCATTTCTCTTAATGTTTATATGTTGCACATTCACGGAAAAACGCGGTGATAGATTTTCATGAAATCTGACAGGTATGTTCCTTTTTAAATTGCATGTCGACGTATATACAAGGTTTTTGAAAATTTTGCATTTCAAGGATAATATAAAAGGAAAAAGGAGCCTCCTTCATACGCCAATATTAGAGTGAAAATCAGACTATAGAATTATTCATCATAAATCAGCTGTCCAGTGGACTATAAGGCTACTTTCACACGATAGGAGACGTGCAACTTGAACACTGAACAGTGTTCACGTTTTTTTGTCGAAGTACATTGAGTCAAATCGTGTCTTTCACATGGTGACTCCTAGCCAGGAACCTCCTTTTGTCACGTCTTTTCCCCTCGAGGCAAGGAGAAACCGGCTTGGATCGAGATACTAGCAGACAAATCGTCGCTTTCACATGGTGATTCTACGTCTCTCCGGTCACCACTTTTTCTCAAAAACTATCTTTCTTGAAAATGAAGATAGAAAGATTCTGATTTCGGATTTGGATTCAGCGACCCCAAATTCTTTTCAGCGTAAGTCCCGTTTTCGAAAATGTCCGAAAACAAGGAAGTTATGGCTGTTTTTAATAAAGCTTTCTATTATCATATAATTATACGGTAAAAACGAACAGGTACTGTACTATACAGTACGTAAGTACTGTAGCTATTATAATACAACTTACACTGTAATCGTGTAGGAAATTTGGTAGGATATTTATCTTGATTTCTGAAAATACCCCAAAATAAGGGAGTAAGATAACTTTGAAAAACCAAAGTTTTCCGATTGAAGAAACATTAAAAATTAGTCTAAGACATATTATGTCTTAGACTAAAAACGTGTAACAAATATCAGATCACTATTCAAGATATCAAGCTTTTCATAAATTTATTTGTCTCCTCATGACAGAAGGTTTGCGCCCAACATTTTCACTTAAACATTTCTGGTGATTAAATTGTGATAGAACACATTATCGTATTGATACTCTAAATCCAGTTACATGTACATCGATTTTCGTAAAATTGATTTTTTACCGTTCCTATGAATTCTTTATACAGGTTCAGCACAACTTCTTAAATAACATTATGTTTGATTCAACAGAATTCATAAGGACGACAAAACATCGAACAACAAAAAAATGCTTTCTGAGTAACTGGCTTTAACAAAGCATGGCTTCATGAAATACAGTACGATAATTTAGAATAGTTTGTACAATGGTTATATGCTTTTCGCATTATGGCAGCACTGTGCTTGCTCACTCACTTCTCCAGTTGACACTTGTTGACTTGTCAGTTGTTTACTTGACTTGACTTTGACACCTGTCATCACGCGATGTGCGTAAGATCAGCACAATGTTTATACTGTATGTTCATAATAGATTTTTCTGATTGTTAAAAATAAATAGTCAATAATTGCTTGGAATTTAAAGTGATATTCAACGATTTGAACCTGATAAATTGGATTGTTGAATGACAATTGAAATTTAGTGAATTCTACTGTACAACATTCCTTTTCCTCCTATTTTATTGGGTGATGAGTGGAGATGATTTGATTTCATATTTGGATTCATCTTTTCATAGTTCAATATTTTTTTGGAAAACTAGAACGTTTAAAAATTAAAAATGTTTATGTTTAAACTTTTTAGGTGTTTGAAAACTTCTTAAAACCTTTGCCTGTCCCTTTGTGAGGCAGGAGTATTATTATCTTAGTATGTACTATATAATCATATGATAATGGAAAGCTATATTAAAAACAGCTATAACTCCCTTGTTTTCGGGTATTTTTGAAAATGGGACTTACGATTTAAAGAATTTGGGGTCGCTGAATCCAAATCCGAAATAAGAAATCTTCTATCTATATTTTTAAGGAAGTTAGACTTTGAGAAAAAGTGATGAGTCATACTTTGAGCAAACGTCGGCATAGTTGTTACAGGTAATTCATAGGTAATTATGAATTTGTAAGATTGCCATTTGGTTTGAAAAGTGCTCCTAGCAATTTTCAAAAAGCTATGAACTTGATTTTTTGTGACCTTCCAAATGTGCTAGTATTCTTGTATGATATTATAATACTTTCTGATTTTTTAGTAGAACATATGAAACACTTGAAAGTCGTATTTGAAAAACTAAAACAATATCAACTGAAAATACAATTGGACAAAACTGAATTTTTAAAAAAAAAAAACTCCTGTATTTAGGACACATCGTTTCAGAAAAAGGTATTCAGCCTAACCCAGAAAAAGTGAAAGCAATCAAAGAATTTCCAATTCCACAGACTACAAAAAAGATAAGAAAATTTCTTGGTTTAGCAGGATATTATCGAAAAATGATTCAAGGAATTGCAAAAATCGCTCAGCCCTTGACAAACTCATTACAAAAAACATCAATCATTAATCCAAAAGATCCAAAATTGAATCAGTAAATCTATTGAAATACACCATCATTAATGCCCCAATTTTTCAACTTCCTAAATTGAATGAAAACTTTATTTTGGCTACAGACACATCAAATCATGCCCTTGGCTCTGTACTTTCTCAGATAACAGATGCAGAAATGAACTATCAGTTCCATTTGCATCACGTGCACTAAATCCAGCTGAACAGAATCTTTCGACAATAGAAAAAGAGATGCTTGCAATTACTTGGGCAGTTAAACACTTTTGACCTTATTTGTACGGAGATCATTTCATATTAAGAACCAATCATAAGCCACTCCAATGGCTTCATTCACTTGGAGAGCCAAATGCAAAACTGATGCATTGGAAACTTTTAATGGAAGAATATGACTATAGGGTGCAATATATCAAAGGACGATCAAATCATGTAGCTGACTGTAGCTCTTTGTAGACCGTTCAATGTAAATATGATGGCAAATGAGGACAATCACTTCCTACAATTCCAAGATGAACTGTTGCTAGGCTTTCCCGCCGAAAATAATGCAAACAATGCCAACAACAATGCCAATGATAATGATAAGTATGATGACATTTAATAGAAAAAAAAAATCTGCAACCGGCAATGAAGAGTGTGAAGAAAAAGAAGGGTGAATTACCATCTGTATGGATGAGGGGAAGTAGTGACATGTTAGCTTGTTTCTGGCAAGATACTGGAAGGGTTAATATGCTCTCTGCAGTTGGGGACACAGGAGTGACAAATGTTGAGGTCCGCAGAAAGAAAGGTAGAAGACCTGTCACAAAGCCCAATGTACAGGTGTTGTATGATAAGAATATGGGTGTTGTGGACCTCTTCGACAAGTTTTGTTCGACTTATCCATATGCCCGAAAATCAATCAAGTGGTATCAGCCTGTATGGCATTTTCTTGTCGAAACTGCGCTTGTCAATGGCTGTATTGCATATAACATGCAAGAGGGCATTCAACAGCTCACTCATATACAGTTTTGGCAAAATGTAATAGATGGACTTCTGGTAAACTGGGAAAGGTCAACCAATATTCGCCGAGGAAGAAAATCTAGTGATCTCATTGATGACAGAATCTCTGGAAAAATTCACTTCATCAGTATTGCTGATAAAAACCATGAGCCAAACTGTGCTGTGTGCAGCATTCTTCGTTCAAACTGCCAAAAAAAGGTAAAGGAGGATGCAAACGAAAACAAACAACCTACTTTTGTGAAACGTGTACTGATGAACCCCCACTGTGTGTGGTACCCTGCTTTGAAATTTACCACTCAGTTAAAAAATTGCATGGCTGCCTGTAAAGTCGGTATATGGGCGAAAGTTTTACGTGATTACTACAACATAACCTATTCACTTATTCACCTAAGCAGGCACAGTCGCAGGAGATTGCTTGCGGCGCCTGCGCAGGTTGACTGCTCCGTTTCACTCTCTCTCCAGGTGAATGCCTTTGTGTTGCTGGGCTTGCTGCTGCGTTGCTCGCCACTGCTCCTATTCGTGCTCTTTCTAGATGACCGTGAACCGAAACGAACGCTCTCACTCGCTCTCATTGTGAGCGCATAACATGGGAACGTAACGCAGTTTCTTGAAGTGTCACCTGGCAAACCAATTTATAAGACGTTGTCACGTCAAAAATTAAAAAAAAAAAAACATGTGAATGTGCATAAAAAGTCCTGAGATAGCAGACAAAAACTTTGAATTAGATAGCAAGACTTGTAAGATTAATAGGTTATTAATTTTTAGAATAGGTAGCCTAGTAAGAAATTTACATTTTAAAAACTAAGTGTTATAGTATATTTCGCACCTAGAGCAGAAAATGAGATTTTTTCACCGGAAAAATATTTTTGCCTGTGGTGCAAACAATATTTTTGGCCACACTACAGGATTTGCTGACAAAATAAAGAATACTCATTAAGTTATCGTACCTATCTCTTGATTTTAGTGGTAGAAGATTTGCAGTCAGGATTTCAGATTCTTTTAAAATTTCACTTGGAATATCATGGGTGTCGTCATCTTCAAGCATTTTTGAAAATTTGGAATGCACTAATCAACAATAAATAATTGAATAAAAATGGTTGCGAAGCAAATGCTGAATTAGTTTGATTCAAAACTCGAACTGAAATAATTGCAACTTCAGATGAATAATGTTGACACTCGCCCGATATAGCAGATGACTTATTAACTATGGACTTCCATGTTAGCGGCTAGAAAGAGTACGTTTTCCGGTCTAGGCTGGAAAGAAACCCTTTTCTGACGTCAGACGAGAGTCATCTGCAAACAAGGTCTTTCAGATCTGTAGGGACTGGAAAACAGCTGCTTTCTGTGCAGTGTGGCGAAAATAGTTTATTGAAACTCTCAACTTGAATAATAATCAGCCCAACTCCAGTGCAGTGTGTGTTGAAATAAAAAACAATAATAATCTCTGATCTAATATAGGCCTACCTACTGTAGTGTGTGTTGTGATGACCCAGGATTCCTACATTCCAGAAAAAAAATAATCAACTTGGTGAGTTTTCAATGTTTTATATGCATGGTTTTCTCTAAATTCACTAATTGCATGATACTATTCACACTTATCAAATACCCTTGTATGAAAAAGTAGTATGTTCCTTTATTCATTTCGAGTAGAACATAGAGATTTTTGTGGAAACTGAATACAAAAAATACAATAAAAATCAAGTGCAGAAGCCAAAAAACGTGATAAAACCCTTCAAAAATATTTCTAGAATGTGATTTAGCCATAAGCTAGTGTAAAACATAACCGAGTAACGGTATACACCATTGAAAAAATCCTTTATTGAAAATTTTTTTTTGGCTGATAAAGCCAAAAAATGTGATAAAACCCTCATAAAAATATTTAAAAAAATTAATTTAGCCATAATCTAGTGTGAAACATGCTAAAATAACAGTATAAACCATTAAAAAAAATTTATATAAAAAAAACTTTTTGGCTGCTAATTTATTGTAAAAGTTGAGCAACCGGGCGAATTTCAAATGATGCTTGGAACGGAACAAAGGCCAGATCGACTAAAGCCGACTTACGCTGCGAAAAGGTTTTATTGATGAGCTTCTCAGGTTCAATAACAATGAAGCTCCTCCATCTATAAACGAGAGTATACTTGATGACTTAGAAGTGCAGTTAGGTGACAGTTTGATTGGTGATGTAAATATTGAACATAACGAAAATGATTCAGAAACTGTAAATGAAAACATTGTAATTAATACAGATAGGGACAATGATAACGATTCATTATTGACTCAGCATTTGCAAGAAAGTTCAGATGATAGAATAGGCATAATGGACGATAATTGTATTATAAATACAGAAACCAATCAAATAGTGGTTTCAAGAGGTAAAGGAAAACCCCAATTTGAAAAGATCTTCAACAAAAAAAAAATCACTTCCAAGTATAGACTCCCGAGATATTGAAAACTATGTAGAAGAGATTAAGGAATATTTGAAACCTGATACTGTATAATATGGTATAGTATTTTTGAACAAGAGTCCATTTTTCGAAACTTTAAAAACAGAACTCCTAAGTGCAATGACAGTGGAAATAGTAAAACTGATTCCTTCAGTTAAATTTTGAATCTATAAAAGAATGAACGCTGACATAATTGATAAGGAGGAACAAAAAATGATAATAGCCCGATATCATGAAGACAAGAGCTTCCATAGAGAAATCAATGAAAACTATAAACAGATACGTAAAAACTATTATTGGCCAGCAATGCACAAAGATGTAACAGAATTTGTAAATAAATGTGAAACTTGTTTGAAAACCAAGTATGAAAGAAATCCACAAATCAGAACAAGGCATAAGAGAAAGCAAGGCATTTTCGAAATCTGTAAAATGACCTATTTTTGGTGGGCGATAACAGATACCAACGAGTATCATCAGTTACTCAACGAGAATTCATCGGTACTAGATAAGGATAATTCAAGTACCATAAACTCTGGTCTGGAACAATACTCTTGTTTAGATGTGATTAGAACTTTTGTTTTGATACCATCTTTCACATAAAATGCTACACCCCCACATGCTTCATTCAATCTATCATTCTGGAAGAGATTATATCCAGGTAATGCAACAAAATTTGATGGAATACTAGGCTTCAAAAATGATTCGGAAATTCCAATCATATTGAAGTCCTGAGAACGAAAGATTGCTCTGAGTTCATCAATGTGGCAGCTGAGGGATTGGGCGACATCAGAAAGACACATGACGGGGAAAATGGGGATGAAACTAATAAAACTTAACCGAAATGAAATAGTCTCTTGATTCGAGTGCATTCTGTATGCCTTGACAGTTCGGCTCCCTTCACTATTCAATAACACTAGTTCTAAAATTCACTAAACACAATAAGATGTACTGTAGATGTTGTGATCTATCTAGTTCCAGTGGTGGATAATCCAAATAGTAAATAAGATGAAAATTGTAGAGGAACAGATCTAGGTAGTGGAAGATCGAGACCAAGTGGAGATAGAGCGAGATGGAATCCAGTAGTGAAAGATTGAGTCAGGTGGAGATAGGGCGAGATGTCCTGTAGTGGAAGATCGAGTCCAAGTGAAGATACAGCGAGATGTAATCCAGTAAAAACTGCAAAAGAGAAGAAAAAGCTAGCGGAAAAACGAAAAATCTTTGGAGAGAGTTATCACATGAGAAAAGATACATTATACAACTGATAATAAATAATATTTTCATATAACGGAATAAGAATAGTATGATTTTTAATGTGAGAAAGTAGTAACAAAGTTTTTTTTTCTATTGGTCAATACTATAGCCATCTAGTCTAAAGACTAATGAGCTAATTTTTTCTATCCTAAATTACTACTTGAAAAATTAAACAGTGAATTTCTCATTAGGAACTCTCACTGCTATTGTTTAATTAATATGTACACTTATTGACTGCACTATAGAAGCTAGATTCACTCAATCACTGCTCTGCTCTTTCACTGGACACTAATTGAACAAGCACTATACTAGTTCAAACGGTTTCCTCCTTTTGAGCCTCCGCACCAACCCTCCATTGTCTAGCAGCTGGATCGCCTCGACATTGTCATGTTGGTGCAGTCGCCCCTCGTGCCTCTCCGCATGCCTCTGGATCTCGGTGGACACCAGATCGACATGCAGGTCTCTATGAAGATCGCTGTTCCTGACATACCAAGGAGCATCCACAATGTTCCTTAGCACTTTGTTTTGAAAACGTTGAATGACATTGATGTTGCTGTCTTTGGTACACCCCCAAAGTTGTATACCATAAATAACAAAGTAAATAGACATTTGGACATGCTAGATAGCTAGTGAAAGAATCACAATAACAAAGAAGAAGAGAAGAGAAAGGAGGAATGTGCACAATTGGGAAGAACTTTTGAAACTAAACTAAAGAATAAGAGATTTCATATAATATTGTGATGGAATTAATCAAGGAAAGAAAGAAGAAGAAGAAAAGGAGAAGAAGAAGAAGAAGAAGAAAAAAAAGAAGAAGAAAAAGAAGAAGAAGAAGAAGAAGAAGATTGTGATAATAATATAAAAATCACAACACTATTCTAGTAATAACTATAGAAGTGAGGAAGATGAGAAATGAGAAAGAAAAATAAGAAGTAGGGGAGACGATTGAGAAAAATCTAGAGATTGTCTTAGATGAGTTTCAAATAGGATTTGATGGTGAAGTATGAGAACAAGGATGAATAATTATTGGGAGTTGCAATAACAATTAAAGCAGCAAATTGAGTACTGTAATATTTTAGTGATGAATGTCTGAGATGATGTTAAATGAAACACTGTCCCTATATAAACATATGAACAGACTACCTATCCTTCTGTTCTATCAATAATTCTTCACAGATTGGCTTTTATTGTTCCAGCTGTGACAATAGATGTTATCATTTATGTTCACCTAATATGGAAGAGATTACTTCTATACCCATAATGTATGTTAATCATCCAATTCATTTGAAATTCAGAATTCTCAAAATTTTGAATTAAAATGGAACTGATTTTGGGGAGTGATGTAATCAGTAAGCAATTCTTCTAGTACCATCTGGAGTAGGCTAAAGCAGTTGAATCATAGAATGATGATTTGAGAATTTATTATAGAGAAAAATTATTATTAATTATTATCAAATGTGGATTTCCTTAATGAAATAATTACTGAATATAGCAGTGGAAAGATTCATTATAGAACAGAAAGTCTGCTCATAAATAATGCCAAGGTATATCTACTGTGGAATTTATAAATACAATTTTCCTATGATTGAAGTGAAGGGCACCTTAGTCAATGAATGCTGAAATGATTCAGTTTACCTTTAGTTTTAGGAGGTCAGTCATCCTCTCGACAGTGTGGACCCTCTTGGATCCTCCCTTGCCGATAGAGATCTTGATCCTCCCATCAGATGACCAGACATTTCTGTGCCCATGTTGGTCGGCCGCAGCGTTGAGGATCTTGAGACGCTCCTTAGTCAGATCCTTGCAAATGGTGATGCCAGAACCCTTCAGCTTTCTCTTCCCGTTGAAGATCATCTTCCTGGTCCAGTAGCTGCACAGATGGACAACGATGGGGCTTTGCTTGCCCTTGTTGAGGTGGTTGACACCTTCCAACTCGATGAGAGCGGTTGACATCTGCCAGAGTCATGGGCACTTGTGAGCAAGAGAGGTATTAAGTTGAAGAGAGAAAGTTAAAGATAGTGTGGTAAAGAGTGATAGGTGAAGGAGAAGGGGAATTCACTGCAGAGAGTGATAAAGAGTGATAGGGGAAGGGGAGGGAGAGAGAGAGAGTGACAGCCAGAGATAGAGAGGTAATGAGTGATAGTGGAAGGGGAATTTAAAGGGAACTTCTCACTCCTGCAGGGAAATTTCATGGAAAAATTTATACTTGTGGGAATTTCTCACTCATGCAGGGAAGTTTCCTTGTACAACTTGTCAATGGACGCCATTTTCAACATTAACCAAGTGAGCGGTGCCACACTCTCATTGGTTGTTCCCCCTCCATCGGGGGCGTGGCCCAAGCTCCCATTGGTCCACGTTAGGGGACCCCATTCCCCCCTCCACTTTCTCCCAAAATAGATTGGGTACCTCCCCTGAAGCGTTGGTGGGCTGGGGCTGAGGGGGAAACAGTGCTCCAACATGAGAAAAGGGGAAAAAAATTCCCTCACAGGGAAAAGGGAAAAACGCCTTTGAAGTGTCACTATCCCTCTACTAATAGTAGATCAGAACGACTTTCTATACTTATGTCCTTCATATTATTATTCTGGGTTTATTCTTTAAGGTCTAAAAACGCTGAATATTTTCCATTCTTATAGAAAATTTCTCACAATGTTGTGAAAGATAGAGACAATATACAATGCAAGCAGCAAGAAACAACTAGAAGTTCATTAATATTGTAGGTAAGTTTAATGGAGAGCCAACTTAATGTTGGTGATATTGACAACAGGGTAAACAGATGGATATAAATTCAATGAGCGCTACTATTAAAAAGTTATTTGTCAGCCGGGGAATCGAACCCGGTACCTCCTAACTGCCGATCAAGAATGCTTACACTTACACAAAACTGACAATCTCTGGATAGGAGCGCTCATTTTATATGAAGCCAAAGAGGCCAGCCAGTCTACAGATGGAAAATACTGAGATACTGTATTGCAATTATTCAAATGCTAATATATTAATAATTATTATTGAACGGAAATCCGAATTAAATGCTGTAAATCAGATTCATTAACATGAATCTCACTACAGTAAAGAATACTTCACTGATATAAGAGTTGAAGAATATCCAGTTGACCAATGAGAAAAAAATCAACATACTAGAAAAATGTGAAATACAAACACAACTATAACAACCAAGTATATTGAGGTATCAATAGTTTACATCTACAAAACTGATTTAAATCTCATTATAGTATGATAGATGTTTCAAAGAATTACTGTGTAAAAATTCTATTGTGGATAATTCGACCAATTTCAAATTCAAATAATCTTTATTCACAAAAAAAAGTAATGAATACAGCAGCAGAGACAATATGCATAGTGAATATTCTCCACAAAGACAACAAGTCTGGGTGTGGGGAATGAGTTCTGTGAACTACATTGTAGCTAATTATAGTATAACAATAACAGTTGAAGATTTACAATAAATAATAAAACAAAAGAATGAGTAGTATAGGGTTAACAATTGCTATGAATGATTATAATGGGAAAGATAACCAACTTTTAGAAAGAAATCTTTTATAATCAAAGGAATGGATTTTCAACATCTGTTTCTTATTCTCCAAACATAAAAATTGTCGGCTCTTATAAAGCTGAATGCTGCCACCTTCTTGAGTTCATTTTTAAAATTAATAGAAAAACTCATCAACAATCATGGAAGTTCGTGCCGTTCTTTTCATTTCACTGGCTCTTTGCTCTCTACTGGTATGTTAAACTTTAGTAAATTGTAATATTGTTATTATTATTGATTCTAATTTCAATGAGTAAAATTTAGCCTGGGTCTACACTGTTCATCACACATGTGAGGTTGATATTTTATCCAATTCGTTTGTTGAAACTATCCCTTGAATGGTAAGTTAAAAATTCTCTTTAGAAATCTGGTTTCATTAGTTTTTGAGTACTTCATGTTATTATTCCTGACGTTACTTTTTATTTATAGTAATTTTCAATTCTCTTGGCAGCAATCAGGTCTAAATGTTGTCTGTTATTTCAAACGTACAACAACATTCTTGTTGTTTAAGATTTAATAATATGTTAATAAGAATGTTTCCAAAGCTATATTTCTGAGCAAGCAAACATATGAAAGAAAATATTGTTTTATGACAATATAATATTTCTCCTCTCTACTATCTTAAGTTGAATTCCATTCTCTGGTACATAATACTAATGTAGTTGTTTTCTCTCCTTTGAGAGTAAAATGATAAGGCCACATTCTTCCCTTATTAACTTATTCCTAAAGCGGTCTCATCTAATGCATCCCTTTACGTGTCTAATATACTGCATGTCCGCTGATTGGAGTCTAGAATCTTGTTTCTTTTTGAACAGCAACCATGCTTCACAACTCTGTAAGTCAGAGTTTATACAGTCAACTTCACTTTGTAGAACTTCCTCAGTGAATATTTTCTGGTGTTGTTTCTGGCAGGCCTGCTTATTCCACATACTGGGCTGAATTTTTATATTTCAGTTGAACATCGGGGTGGCTCGTTGGAGTAAGTGATAACGCGCTGGTCTAATAATCGAGAGAACCCGAGCTCGAATCTCGACCTGGGCAAAAGTTTTTGACCACAGCACAATCACATAGATACGGCCACCCCGTCTTTTGGAGGAAACGATAAGTCGTCGGTCCGGACTACCTAAAAAGTAGCCTATATAGTCGTCATCTCTCATCATCATCCCTCTTACTCATTACCTACGCACAAGCCTAAGAGCTTATCTGGGCATCACCCTCAGTATTATTAATATTATTATTATTATATTTGTCTTGGTCATAAAATACCGGTATGTGACATGTCGGATATTTGAAATATTACACCTGAGCATACTATGCTCCTATTTTCTATCATAGTTTTATCTTGCTGGCTTGAAATGCCTAATTTTTGTTTTCTCTCTGTTGTGTTCATCACGGTATGAAAGTACTTTTCACCCTTGGGAGTTATCAGGGAGAAAAATAAACTTTTTTTCTAGAAGGTTCAAATAAATTGTTCAATCTCTTGAAAGACACGGCTTGGTCTAGTAGCAGAATTGGCCTCAAAGCAATATCATCGGAAGTTCAGGATAAATGTAAGGAAATCATGAATAGATAAATTTGTCATCGATGTATTGGCGTTTGACTAGCAAAGGAGTATATTATGTCGAGGTATATGCCTGTGACGTTTCAATTTTAAAGCGACATGAAAAACCAATTAAGAACTTCACTTGTTTAAATCACAAATATTTAAAATTGAAATTGATCCATTATAATTAACTAGCTTACCCGGCGAACATCGTACCACCAATAAGTCAATTTATCTCATGTCACACTTGACTTTATTATTTGGTGAATCATGAATTTTATCTGACAATCAATATTTTCATTTACATTGCAATACGGACTTCATATGTGCTTAGTAATGCAGCATTTATTATCCTGAAAACATATTCTTCTCAATCAATTGATAGTAATATCTATCAGTAAAGTGTTGAATTAGAAGAAATAAAAGATATGTCAAACCAGTGTTTCAAAGATGAATTTAATGTTTTCATAGTTGTTGACTGTCAATAGATGGTCCAGGAAATATGCGATGTAAGATGAATTACACATTCTTTCCATCTTCCATTTTAGGATGAATATAAGCTAAGCTAAATTAAAAAAAAGTGAATTAGTCTGTCATTCTCCAGAAATATTAGAAAATGCAATATGACGAACAACTCTCATGAGATGAGTAATTTTTTCCAAGATTTTCCAGTTTCTCAATGATAGGGGAGTGATAATTATTACTTTCCTTGCCCTATTACCATAGGTAAGGAAAGTATTGCTTTCCAAAAAAAATTAAGGTACCCTAATTTCAAGTTTTCTATACGTTTCAAGGTCCCCTGAGCCCAAAAACATGATTTTTGGGTGTTGGTCTGTGTGTGTGTGTGGTGTGTGTGTGTGTGTGTGTGTGTGTGTGTGTGGTGTGTGTGTGTGTGTGTTGTGTGTGTGGTGTGTGTGGTGTGTGTGTGTGTGTGTTGTGTGTGTGTGTGTGTGTGTGTTGTGTGTGTGTGGTGTGTGTGTGTGTTGTGTGTGTGTGTGTGTGTGTGTGTGTGTGTGTGTGTGTGTGTGTGTATGTGCGTCTGTGTACACGATATCATAATTATCTCCCAATTAATAGAATGACTTAAAATTTGGAACTAAAGGTCCTTACAATATAAGGATCCGACACGTACAATTTCGATCAAATTCAATTAAAGATGGCGGCTAAAATGGCGAAAATATAGTTAAAAACAGGGTTTTACGTAATTTTCTCGTAAACGGCTCCAACGACTTCGATCAAATTCATACAAATAATAGTCATTGATAAGCTCTATCAACTGCCACAATTCCCATATCTGTAAAAATTTCAGGAGCTCCTCCCCATCCATGCAAAGTTTGAATTTAGATTCCCAATTATCAGGCTTCAGATACAATTTGAACAAAAAATTCTAAGTGGAAAAGATCGAGCATGAAAATCTCTACAATTGATATTCAGTAACATTTTCACCTAAACACGATAACTCCATTCCAAATTAACCGATTGACTTGAAATTTTGAACTTAAGGTCCTTATACCATGAGGATCCGACATTAAGGAATTCAATAAAATTCAATTCAAGATGGCGGAAAAAATGGCGGATGATTACTAAAAAACCATGTTTTTCACGGTTTTCTCGAAAACGGCTCTAACGATTTTCTTCAAATTTATACCATGGATAGCTATTCATAAGCCCTATCGACTGACATGAGTCTCATTTCTTGGAGAATTGCCGGAGCTCCGTAATATTCTTGAGAAAAATGGCTGATAATCACTAAAAAACCATCTTTTTCACGAATTTCTCGAAAACGGCTCCAACGATTTTCTTCAAATTTATACCATGAATAGTCATTTATAAGCCCTATCGACTGACATGAGTCTCATTTATAAGCCCTATCGACTGACATGAGTCTCATTTCTGGGAGAAGTGCAGGAGCTCCGTAATATTCTTGAGAAAAATGGCTGATAATTACTAAAAAACCATGTTTTTCATGATTTTCTCGAAAATGGCTCTGACAATTTTCTTCAAATTCATACCATGGATAGCTATTCATAAACCCTATCGACTGACATTAATCTCATTCATGGGAAAATTGCAGGAGCTCCATAATATTCTGGAGAAAAATGGCGGATAATCACTAAAAGAACCATGATTGTTTTTTACGATTTTCTCGAAAATTGCTCTAACGATTTTCTTCGAATTTATACCATGGATAGCTAGCTATTCATAAGCCCTATCGACTGACATTAGTCTCATTTCTGGGAAAATTGCAGGAGCTCCGTAATACTCTTGAGAAAAATGGCGTATATTTACTAAAAAACCATGTTTTTCACAATTTTCTCAAGAATGACCTGACTGATTTTTTTTCAAATTCATACCCTATATGGTTATATCTCATCTCTATCAACTGGCATGAGTCTCCTTTCTGGGAAACTGATGGGGGGTCCACCCCATCCTTGAGAATTGGACTTTGTAGCCTCTTTCTCGTGCATGAGGTAGGTAGGTAGAGCAGTTCATAAAAAGAACACATAGTCAAGATATTTCATTTGTAGAACAGCTGTTTTGACGACTTTTGGAAAATAAAATCGAATTTCACAATTAACACACAGGAAAAAGTACTCTGAAAACAATTCTATATACACATATATAGTAGTGTGATTGTAGTTTCAAATATGTTGCTGCCAATCATCATTATGTTATTCCCCTCAATTATTCTCCTTTAAGAATGGGGCTTACAGCTCAATGAGCAAGGAAAGTTGTGTGAGTGTACCACACCAGATTTTTTTGTATAGGTCCTCTAAGGAACAATTATCCACAGCTGGTACCAATCAACTACACTTACTTCAATTCCAAACTACCGTTTTTATACCAGTACACAATTTATCACAGAGTGACGTGTTTATTATACAGCTGGTAACTTTAGATGCAAAATCATATTATCACAATATGATCTTGAATCATGATCATCTTTCCGTTCTTCGATAGCCGCTCAGCTGAAAATTTCGAAAACATAGGTCTGTAAAATAGAATTATAAAAAATTATTATTAGCCCCCTATTAAAATTTCTGGTCAGAAACCTATTCACAATATTCACAAAGTTTCGTGCAGTTCTGTTAAGTAGTTTCCGAGTATATATATAGGGAACAAACAATCAAACAGACATTCATATTCATATATATATATATATATATATAATATATATATATATATATATATATATATATATATATATAAACAAGATACACACGACACGGATAGATTAAAAACACTTAAAAACTTACATTTAAACGAGAACTTTCGGGAGCTGGGCCCCCTTTGTCAATCAAACATTCACACAACATATTCACAAAGTTTCGTGCAGTTCTGTCAAGTAGTTTCCGAGTATATAAGGAACAAAGAATCAAACAGACACTCATATATATTATATATATATACCACTTCACTTCCTGGTTGATTGACAAAGGGGGCCCAGCTCTCGAAAATTCTCGTTTAAATGTAAGCTTTTAAGTGTTTTTAATCTATCTGTGTCATGTGTATCCTGTTTATATTTATAGGTTATATATAACCTAGTGGTAGGCATATATATATATATCTAAATCAAATCAAATCATTCAAAATTTATTAGAGGATTCCAAACTTTGGAAAACTATAGAATTTTGAGACCGAAAAGACAAACACACTATTTAGTAGGCCTACTTATTACAGCTATGATATTGACTATTATGTACCGGTACCGTATATGTTTGTCATGTACTGTTATGTGAACGCTCATTAAAAAATACTTTCCCGTATATTGTATGTAACTTATTGATTATATTCAAGTTGAAGTTAATCATTTTCTAGCATTTGTGTTTTCTTTGCAGAACCCAAGTGCATCGAGATCGGTTGAGGAACATGACCTATCGGCACGCCAAGTGCGGAACCCACCTAGGCCTGTTATTGCAGAAAAGATTGAAGAGCATCTTACTCCAGAAAATAGATGTTTTGGTAGAAGAAGATATTAATTACTAGTAACGCCCCAACACTCCTAACAGCCTAACCTAGAGTAACATCCCAACTTAGGGTGGTAACACTCTTTTCTTTGTTCTTCTACTGTTGGTTTCTGATGAGAAAGCTGAGTCGTAAATTCAGCTTTAAATATGTGGACTGTAGGATGTAATAAATAAAGATGTTAAGAGCTACAATGTGTAACACTTCATTCATTACCACACCAGAATTCCAACATAGATAAATTGAATATGAACTACTTGATGGCGGTCAATGGCTCTGAAGGCGGAAGAGGATCAATGCCCAACGGCTGAAGAGGCGGAGGAGCCTAGGAGTTGGGATCTCCGAATGAAAGCCCAGAGTGTGTTCAGATGCTCTAAGGTGGCGGCCCCACCATTGGACTACTCTACTAGACGCGGGTAACGTCTTTAGGGGAGTCTCACAATCACTCACAAGTTTCAAAAAGGATATAAACCGGACCGGAATTTAGGAAATAAAAACGGAAATAGCAAACATAAACGATTTGGGATAACAGGTTTGTTAAATTTAGCAACTTGGAATATAAGAGGAGGTTTACATTTGAAAGAAATTGAGTTAGTTAAAATTTTTAAGGAAAAAGGAATCAATATCACTGTCTTAACTGAAACTAAGAAGAAATTACAAGGAACAAAAGATATAGGAGGATATATGATGGCATACAGAATAGAATAGAATAGAATAGAATAGAATAGAATAGCTGCCTTTATTTTTACCTAGGAGGGCGGAGTTAGGGCGCAGCCGGCCCTCTCTTACACTCAACCCTCCAATACAACACTAAATAATTACTAGATTAAACAAATCAAATTCAGAAAAATATATATACAATATTACAAACAAGGTGAATAAATATTATTAAAATACAAAAATAATAATCAATGGAGAAAAAAAAATAACGAAACCTAAATTATAATTGAGATATGAATAGAAATTGAAGAATAAAAACTGAAAAATAATACAATGTAACAAAAGAAGAAGTAGAAGTAGAAAAAAAAGAAGAAGAAGAAGAAGAAAGAAGAAGAAGAAGAGAAGAAGAAGAAAAAGAAGAAGGAGGAGGAGAAGAAGAAGAAGAAGAAGAAGAAGAAAAAGAAGAAGAAGGAGGAGAAGAAGAAGAAGAAGAAGAAGAAGAAGAAGAAGAAGAAGAAGAAGAAGAAGAAGAAGAAGAAAGAGAAATAATAAATATCGAATTGTTTTGGGAAAAAGAAGAAAGAAAGAAAAACTGACCAATAAACCATTTGCTAGGTCCAGCCACCCACACCTGATCCACCTGAAAACAGCCGCGCCAAACCGACGAGGTTCCTGAATTAGCCTCAGCTCAACAGGCAATGTGTTCCACAATCCACAAGCCGTCACAAGAAAGGACTTGTTGAACATGACTGTCCTATGAATTGGGACAGCCAGTAAATGGGAACCATGCCGGGTACCACCCCGACCAATGTCACACAAGAAGTGAAAGTCTTCAGCTATGTACTTGGGTGTCTGAGTTTTTAACACTTTATGCAGAAAGAGAACCGCATGAAATGACCTACATTCATGTAGCTTCATGAGTCCAAGTCGGTCAAAGTATTCAGTCACATGGTCGTCACGTCTGAGGTTGAAGATGAAGCGGACACAGTAGTTATGCGCACGCTGCATCCTCTGTTGTAGTTGAACAGTCATGTCAGTAGTTACAATGTCGCAATAGTTGAAAACCGGGAAAATCAAGGTCTTCACCAACATAACCTTTGTTGAAAAAGGAATAATGTCAGAAATCTTCTTCAACGTCTTGATCCCAGCAATCACCCTATTGCATGTCAACGTCACATGGTTTGTCCAGTCCAAGGTCTTAGTCATAGTGAGTCCCAAGTTTTTCACGTCTGAGCTGTACTCTAATTGTACACCATTGATTGTAATATACGGTCCATCTGTCAAGTCAAGTGTGTTCAGTAGTCTCGAATAACCAACCACGATTGCCTTTGACTTTGTCTCATTTACCTTTAGCCCATTATTACCTGCCCAATCAAGTAAACGTACTAATTCATCATTGATTTCCTCTACTGTCTTGTTGAAATCCTTTTTACTACAGTGTTTATAGATTTGCAGGTCATCTGCATATAGATGATATTTGGTGGTTAGTAGAGAACTAGTCACGTCGTTTATGTATATGCTGAACAGCAGAGGAACCAAGACCGACCCCTGAGGCACCCCTCTATCCACAGTGCGCCACTGTGAAGAGACACCCTCCACTTTCACACTCTGACACCGACCATGCAAGTAAGACCTTACCCATGCTACAGTGGTGTTTGAAAATCCCAATTTACGAAGTTTATACAAGAGGGTGGGGTGAAAAATGGAATCAAAGGCCTTACTAAAATCAATTAATACTAGAACAGTTAACTGTCTACCATCCATAGCCCCGCGGATATCATCAGCAACTCTCAGCAGAGCCGAGGTGGTACTGTGACCACTACGGAACCCCGACTGGAAATCGCTAATCAAACCAGAGTCATGAATGTACAGACTCATTTGGGAGTGAGCAATAATCTCCAGTACCTTTGACAGGACAGGCAATAAGCTGATAGGCCTATAATCTGAGGGAGTGAGAGGGTTAGGAATTTTGTTGAGAGGAATAACAATAGAGCGTTTCCAGTCTTCAGGAAAAACTGAAGTCATTAGTGAGGTGTTAATTAGATGGGTTAGGAAAGGAAGAATCATGGGAAGAAGGATTTTCAAAAACTTGATAGGGATACTATCAGCTCCAACCGCATTACTTTTTATTCTTCTAATAGCTAGAAGAACCTCCTGCTCAGTAACTCCAGAAAAGTAGAAATCTTCATTTGATTGGATTCCTGGTAAGGAATTATAGTAAGCACGGGCTTGGTCCAAACCTACAGGGATATCAGTGAAAAAGTCATTGAGAGCGTCAAGTGAGTGAACAACGGTCGGTGGCTGCCTCTCTTTGCTGGCTCCAATCCCTCTCAGAACTCGCCATAATGATGATGTTGATGATCTCTTAGATGATATCAAATTTTGATAGAAGCCAGCCTTTGCGTTCCTGATCATTTGCTTACATGAGTTTCGTAAGCGCTTGTAATGATTAAAATCATCAGGAATCTTAGACTGCCTAGCCTTCTTACACCAATAATCACGATCACGCATCAAATGACGTATTTCCTCAGTGAGCCATGGAGCTGGGTCTCTGGTTACTCTGCGGGTCTTAAGAGGGACGTGTTTTTCATAAAGGAAGAGGATATTGTCATTTATTATGTTCGACATTTGATTTACATCATTAGTATTGAAAATGCTCAGCCAATCAAGATCAAATGTATCATTAAATAGATTAGGAAGGTTAATATTGTTGTAATCTCTGTAGGTAATAATTTTCGGTTTAGGTTTAGGACGCTTAATGTTGTAAACAAGGTAGATCAAGTCATGTGCTGAAAGTCCTGGGAAAGGGATCTGCCCATGGCTCACAGCGGATTTTTTATCAGTGACGGCTACGAGATCTAGAAGCGTGTCCGAGGTGGATGTATGGTGAGTAGCTTGGAGAGGCAGCAGGGTCATACCATTCGCAAAGAACATAGTAGTCAGTTGCACCTTGTCATAAGTGTCAGGTCCAAGTAAGTCAGTATTAAAGTCACCCATGATAGCCACATGTTCATAGGGCACCATCAGCTCTAAAAGTGCCTCCTCAAACTCAGACATGAAGCCAATGTGAGGCGGCCTGTAGCATACCGCGATCAACATTTTGACGCCATTGCTCTTAATTTCAAAAAACATATATTCAGGCCTTGATGCACGATAATTATCGGACGAAAGTTTATGTACAGGGAGCAGAGCACGTTTAATGTACGCGGCAACCCCGCCGCCATTTTTGTGCAAGCGGTCATTACGAATGAGCATGTAGTCATCAAGTGCAACAAGTCGATTCGGAATGGCAGGCTTAAGCCAAGACTCAGAAACAAGTATAATGTCGGAAACACAATCACCAAAAGTGCATCTGAACTCATCTATGTGACAAAGGAGTGATTGGGCGTTGACGTGAGTGATTTTGAGCTGATCGGGGAATGGGGAGACCGCCTGCTTGAGGACATCGCCGACATTCAGCGCGGCCGCGCCATCATCCGGCCGAGCAGCGGTGTAGGACAAAATCAGCGAGCTTGTGTGGTGGAGTGTGGCCATATTAGTAGATGACAAGTGGAAAAATAAAATAGAGTCTTACTCTTACATCAATGAAAGGATTATTGTCATGGGTGGTACAAATCCGCCATTGAGATTTCAAACAAACTTTATAGTCCAATCTTATTGCGTTGGAAATTTGGTACTTATCTCTTCTTTCACCGATTGAAAACAAATTTTGAACTTCCGATGAGTTTGGTATAACATTTTCGAAGGGAAGTTGGTTAGGCCTATACTTAAAAAAAGACTGATAAAGTTTATTCAAATAACACTAATAGCGTAAACATCAATTTTTCTTTCCTTGGGCTCCTTGCGGACCACTCTCTGGTAGCCACTGATCTTGATGAATATGCAGATAGATTTCAATTTTATTGTATTTACTCATCCAATTTATTGGATCGAACTTCTAATGATCTAATTTCAAAATACTTTTGCAGCTCAATTGGATATAACATTTCAAGAAATTAATATATAAATCACGGTTGAATATTTTAAAGTTTTTTCCCGCCTATGAAGATTCGAAATATAATGCAGCATATTCTTATAATGCAGCATATAGTGCATTATAAGTAGGATCGCTCGCCTTCACTTATTAAAGTATATAAGATTTCCGTGATTACTTCGATATAATCTCTCTGGAGTTTTTTATATATTCTCAATAGAGTTTTAGAACTTTAATTAGTAAATGGTAGATAATGGCAAGTGAAAATGGAAGGTTCCTAGTAACGCAACCTGAAAGCTGAATCTCAGAACTTTAATTAGTAAATGGTAGATAATGGCAAGTGAAAATGGAAGGTTCCTAGTAACGCAACCTGAAAGCTGAATCTCCAAAAAATGACTGATAATCTTTTGAAATATGTCATGATATTGTTATGTTATATATTGTTCCATTGACAAAAAATAATCATTTCATAAGTGATACTTTGAAACCACTGCTAGTGGTATTGCAAGTCGAAACTCATATATCAACAGCTATTGAACAATTGAACATGCTATGGGTAGGCTTTTCAGGACTGAAGAAAATCAATCATAGAAGAAAAGATGGAGTGCGGTACGGCAAACAGTTAAAACAGAGGCGAGCGATTACCAATAATGTCATTTCAGATTATCATTACTCTTTAACCCTACACAATCATTCTTCACTGTCATTACTTTCCTTCAATAAAGGTGTGGTTAAGCTTGTGTTACCACAACGTAAAAATGGATCAAGCAAAAAAGCTTGTGTTGCTATAATTGACCGAGCGAAGTGAAGTCTCAAAGTTAGTAGACAGAAGGTTGGTCACTCATCTATAGTATTTTCGTTGAAATGCAATTGGAGTGGGGGAACTGCAGCCGTGACGTAGGCTGTAGTACAGAGTACAGTAGGCAGAATATCGCATTCTTGAAAATCATATGGTGTCATATAGTCAAATTATATAACACAAACATTTTCTGACATGCAAGCTTTCTGTTTCTGCTTTACAATAATTATTAAAACATTTGAATAATACAATCATTTTGCCATATAAAAGCAAAAACCCCACCTCCTAACCTTCCCTTTCAAACCCTTAAGGTTTCTTCATCTTCTAGGTCGTGTTTATATTTTGTAGTTTGGCTTTACATCAGCTTGTGAATTTCGGGGATGAGATATTTTGATTCTCGTAGAACATGTGCTCGATACCAGCATGTGTTCAGTGCATTTACAATGAATGAAATTCATCGGATTTATCGGGATCGGTTTATCGGTTTATTGCGATGCATTGGTTTATCAAGATTTTTTAAGGGTTAATCTGAAATTATAATAGTATAACATTGTCTACTAATGCTTTTCCAGCTTATTAACTTTTTCGTGTCACGTTTTTAGATTCATGGAAAACTTTCAACTTCATTCTATTCATAAAAGTTGAATGAACTTGAAATATTTAACAACATCATTAGAATCGGTGATTCATCTGCTATAAGTATGGAGAATTTTAAAGTTCTAGGTCAATCTTGAGGAGATTATATGACGATATATTTGAAGATACAGTGAATAAACTGTATGCTCAGTGTGGTTACTCTAGAACATTTTTACTACACGTGACGTCACGCTGGCGCTCCCCCCACCACTTTGAATCATACACCTGTGAGTGATCAACCTTTTGTCTACTAACGTTGGTGAAGTCTAAGATTCAAGTCGACGGTTTGACATTTCTCTTAATGTTTGAATGTTTAAATGTTTATATGTTGCGCATTTACGGCGAAACTCGGTAATAGATTTTCATGAAATTTGACAGGTATGTTCCTTTTTCAATTGCGTAAAAATCAGACTATAGAATTATTCATCATAAATCAGCTGACAAGCTATTACAGATGTGTGGAGAAGCCAGTCTATTGCTGTATTTTCATAAGGTCTTTAGTTTCAATCAGGTACTTGTGGATGAGAATACTGCGTGGAGTCTACTGTTCACATAACTACTAGTTATAGTATTAGCTACAAAAAGGCGGGTAAAACGTAAACGCTGGTTGAAGGATTGGTTGAAAAAACGTGAACAGTACTCTCATGTTGTGTTGTTAAATGAAATTCAACTCACCTAGCCAGGACTACAAAAACTATTTCCGCATGAATGACATTATGTTTGAGATATTGCTGAAACTATTTACACCTTTTTTACTCCGAGAAGATACAAACATGAGACAATGTTTGCCAGTTAAAGGAAGACTAGCAGTAACATTAAGGTACCTTGCCACTGGGTGAAACTTTGAAGACCTAAAATTTTCAGCAGTCATGTCACCTGCATCAATAAGCAATGCCATTGTTGAGACTTGTGAAGTACTTGCATACATCTTGCAAGACTACATTCAATTCAATTCAATTCAATTCAATTTATTTCACCAAAACACAAAAACTTTACAAAGATGTGACAATCAGAAAAAAAAACAATAATTATTATTCTAAATATCTATATCATCTAACTGTAAAATACGGCTGGAGGTGAAGAACTACTGGCATAAGTGAAACACTTGTTCGCCAGTAGGAGTAGAGACTTACCGTAACTGTTTCTAAATCTTAAGCTAATAATTTAAAATGGAATATTTTTATTCAAACAATGGTAAGTATATTTAAAATAAATGCTATTAATTGTGAATTAATCTAGACAAGAATGAATAGTTTTAAAAGCTGAAAAAATTTTTGAACTCATAAAATATTAAGATGGAAATAATAGTTGTGAAGTATCCAGTTTTTAATATTTATTGGTACAAACTTAATAGGTACACCGATGAGCTCGTTCGGGATGCAGTTTACAATCTTTGGAGCGATGTATACCAGCTGCTTACGAATAACCGTTAAATTCGAATCATAAGTAACATATCTATGTAGATTGTATCTTGTTCTATGAGTTACATTGATTCTTGAAAATGAGCTTCTATGTTTATTGAAATATTTAAATATGCTAAGCACATAGAGTTGACGGATTGACATGACTCTCAATTCACTGAATGCAATTTTTGAGGGGAACAATATGGGTTTATTTAATATGGTTTTTATGATCATTTTCTGTATAATGAATAGTGGTAACAAAAGAGTGTCATAAGTACCACCCCAAACCGCCAAGCCATAATTTAATAGAGATTGTACAATTGCAAAATAAAGCATTCTCAACTTTGATAAATCAAGTATTGACCTCAACTTATAAAAATTATAGGAGACAAACCTTAATTTATGGCATAGGTATTCAATATGCCTTCTCCACTTGAATCCCTCCTCGATTATCAAACCCAAATATTTTATTTGACTAGTCCTTTCAATCTCAGGACATCTACAGGGAGCATCGTCTGATAAATTACAATTTAAATGCAATTTAAGTGTACAATTTGTCTCTTCATGTCCAGAGATATTTCTTGAAAAGGCGATATATTTTGTTTTTTTAATATTTAAGCTTAGGGAGTTAACATCTAACCATTTCTTCAGAGTGGAGATGCCTCTGGAGGCGGCTCCATATACTCTCTGCCAGGTGCTCTCTCCAAACAACATGAATGTACATTTAATTTACTTCATACTTGCATTTATTTATATTCAGCATTAGTATGTTATTGTTAAAAAACATACACAGATCAATTAAGTTTCCCTTTCCATATGTAGAATATAGGCTACTACATGCATATAGTGAGGTCCACGTTGTAATGACAGTGTTTGATTAGCAATGGTATTGCTATCCTTGTCTATCATTCAACAAAGCGGATAGCGCTATCTCTTTCTCGCTTTGCTCTGTTGCCAGATCGTTTTTTAACAATGCAAAATGGATAATTGATTAACAAAATAGGTTCCACAGTTCTGGAAGGAAGTGTTTCGAATGTTTTGATGAACTGTCGCAGATGTTCTTCTCCAAATGCATTTCCTTCACAAGGTGCAATCACTTTACTATCGCTGTCCATGATGATTGTACAATCTTGCAGTGCGAACTGAAAAATTACGATATACTGATGCACGACACTACACGATCATTACTAATGATAATTATTATCCCCACCAAAAGCGAGTAATGATGACTGAAAATCAGAAAATCCGGATTTTTGTCATTACTATCCATCATTACTATCTATGTCTCACTACACGATCATTATTAATGACATTAGTCTCCAGTAATGACATCAATAATGACCGTCTAAGGTTTGCTCAACAGCTGATTTTTAACATTATGAAACATATATATGCTCATGTTCGCTCAATTCGCGATGCTCGGCGGAATGCACGGTTTGCTACGCGGTTCGAGGTTCGGTTCGGCATGTGTAGACGCACCTTTGGTTGTTACAGGACATTTATACAGATCAGAGGCCAAAGCGACATAATAATCTATACTATAATAAAGGAAAAGAACTGGCTTATACACGTGCGGAATAGGAAAATTATGTTTAACACAATAATCACGTCTCAAGTACTGGACTGATTAACTTGGAATTCTGCATATAGATTCTTTATTAATTAACCGAGGATGGTTATAGACCTATTTTCGATTCTTCAAGATTTGATTACATCAAGTTTTCAGTTTGTCAAGTTGTAAATAGACCCTTGCGGAGCACGGGTTACCTGCTAGTTAACAATAACAATCGTTTACCAAAGTTGTTGGCGTCCGCTATATCTGTGTTGACATTCTCGAAACTCAAACCAAAACAATGTTTGTTTAGTGACGTTCACAAATACATGTATTGAAAACGTTTTCAAAACACATTAGGAACAATAGAAACCAATAGAGAGCCTCTGCGCGCAATGATCACCCAATCGCTTTAAAGCACGCCTAAGACTATGAAAGCCGGGAGATTCAAAACTGGTCTGAAGGGATCAAATCGCCCGAAAAGTTTTTCGGATCTGGAGGGGAAAGGAGTCATGGAAAAATTCTACAAAAAAACAGGAACATTTATCTTAGCATTAGTGTCCTTCCCATGAATTTTCAAGTCTATCTGTCAACAAATAAAAAAGTTATTGCGATCTCTCGAATTTTATATCTTCAAACGATCAAAGTACAATAAATTCCGTGTAACCTACCTAAACGTTGAACACAATTCCGACTACTCATTCTATTTTTGTCAAAAATTGATAAATCAATTATATTTTTGAATTTCTGAACGCAAGATTGTGTTTCTAAAGAGTTGCTTCAGACATATATGATATCAGATAGATTAAAAAGAATTCAGTTCTTCCGTAATTAACACTTATATTTTATACACGCGTATATTATTGACAATGATATACGCTTTCAAGATGTATAATTTGAATACTTTTAATTAAATTTTTTCTCTATTTTTGATAAACTTCCATCCTCAAATCTCGCAGTATGACCAATGCACTCACTCATTCCAGCAATATTTCATTCTTATTATTCTTATTTTTACACTTTCTGAAACAGTTTTACTTTGAATCAATTAGTTCCTGATTTTCTTTAGTCTATATATTGATAAGCTGTTATGTACAAAAATAGGGAGGGATTTCGAAGCGGAACACATTTAATATATTTTCTACAACATCATTAATCATAAATATTCTTATGAATTTTCCTTCTCGAGTCCGGGCGCAAATGTCATGAATAAGGCACTCCGTGGTCATTTTTGCGTAACAGCCGTGGAAGATGTCTCAATTTCTTCGTTAGGTCTAGCATAATAAGGATCGTGATGATGATAAGTCGAAATCACGGGCAAACACCTCGAAAACAAGATGGCCGCCAAAATTTCCAGGGTTTTGCTATATCGCTTGTATTTCAATAACCGTTCAAGATAATCAACCTTTGTTTTGGACGAAAATATTTTAAAAACCCTCCAATACAATTTTTGTTCTATAAAATCTTCCTCTAAAGCGCATATTGTTTTAGTTATAACCTTCAAAAGCCCAAAAAAACGTTTTTTCTAATTTTTTACAAATTTAATTCCTTTATAACTTTTTTCGTGCAAGAGATACAGAGAAATTTTGAATCTATGAAGCTTAAAGCGTTATTTCAGCTTTGGAACGATATACCTTCATGCGCTGTACGTCAGGAAATGAGTTCTCAAGCGCCCTCAAAAAAAACCCTGCACGGTTTCTGGTGCGTTTTGCCATACACATGAGGTGACAAGTTAGAACTATAAAATCGATTTTTTCATGACTACTTCAAGATAGAGACTTGAAAATGGTCTCAATCTCTTCGTTACAACAAGCCGAATAAGAATATTGATGATGGAAACAACAAAAATATTCAACATCATTGAAAAATTCAAGATGGCGGTCATTATTGACAGAAATTTTTATATCGCTTGCTATTTAGTTATTGTGAGAGATATCGGATTGGTTTTACCACCAAAGTGTTCAGAATTGAACAAACTATGATGTTCGAGAGAAGAGAACCGACTCATTTCAACCACTCTTCTCATGATTCATTCAACTTCAAAAACTTGAAACATACATTTTTCGGCGACAATATTTCACTTTCCACCCTGTAGATGTATTCGCAGTAGACATACACCAGTGTTATTGGTACAGTGTTCTAGTATATTTCTAAAGCTTCAAAATGACATCTGGTTGGAGGCAGTCAGTTCATATTCCACGGCTGGAGCGTCATCGGAAAAAGAGAGAAAAGTACTGTTTACAGCTGAAAACACGCTTTTTCCACCAAATGCCAATCCCAACAATTAGAAAATCTTTTAACTCATGACTCCTTGAAGGTACAGACTTGGGAATGGTATCAATCTCTTTATAGAAAGAGATTTCTTTTTATGTGTAGAAAGAGATTATCCATGATGGTAATCTCAAAAATGTTTGTCATCATAAAAAAACAAGATGGCTGCAAAAATATGCCGATTTTCAAGAAATTGTCCGTAATTCTAATAATGTCGATATCGGATCAGTTCAGCCATGTGGGAGCTCCAAAATAATCATACTACAATATCCGAAAGATTTATCTAATTCCAACAACTTCTACTATGGTTAATATAGATGTCAACCAGATGTCATTTTGAAGCTTGGAAATATACTAAAATATAAACTTTGAATTCTTTGTTGCCTAGAGGACTGGTACATAGAAATTTCAGTCTGTTTCCACTGTTCCGATGAAGTTAAATTCTCTTTCTGCCTGGCATTCATTTGTATCACCTTTTAACTTATAGCTCAGCAAGCACAAGTGAGCAGCTTATTTTATAATTCTCGTATTTCGACAGTAGGCTTATAACTGTAGTGCTCTCAATAATGAAGAATTTGAAAATGATTAGAGCTTACACAAGACAATCGTCCCGTTGTTCTCAAGATTATTGTTTGTGCTTAGGCCTAATGATTTTTAGAAATTATTGCTGAGGAAATCGAATTTCTTCAATATTTAGCATTTTCTCAATTGATTGACAATCGGGAGTATTGAGTATCGGATTGACATTGAATTATGATCAAGCTAGACTATATAGCAAGATTTGTGAAAATTGATCAGCTATCAACAACTTTCAAAACGTTTGAGGCTTGCAAGATTGTCAGAAATCATAATCTAATTTGTTAGGCAACAAAGAATTCAAAGTTTCTATCTACTGCAGAAGGAAAATTCATAAGATTTTTGATGATTAATGATGTGTTAGAAAATTTATTAAATTTGTTCCGCTTCGAACTATATTATTTTATTTTATTTTATCTGATATTATCAGATTAGCTCATTTACTTTAGATTACCAGTTTACCAGAGATTTATAATGGTGTAACAACCGAAACCGGTATCTTGATTTTTTATTAATTTGTGGTTTGACAATATCTTTTCTTTTCATTTAATATAAATTACAAAATACGTTCGCTTGAATTCTAGGTTATGATAGTTGAAAATGATGCTAATTCAGTATTCAATTGATTGACCAAAGCATAAATACTGGAAGGACTTATTTGAAGAAAGAGGGAAATAAAGAGAAAGAGGGTGCGAGAGTCAGGATCTCTTCATCAGACAAACCCATGAGTTTGTGAGCGGGTAGCAGAAGCGCAGTGTTGAATTTTGTAATATTAAAACAATACTATAACTTAATAAGAAAAATATGAGCTAAGTGGAAATATGAATCACAAAGTACAAAAAGTTTGGAAATTTATGGAGTATAAATACATGGCATTGTACCGGTAGCTGAAACAGTGTATGATTTTCAGGATAGAATTGAAAAAAAGTTTTCTATATCTTGATATTGGAATAGCCAGTCTTTAATTATTGTTGAGAATTCTTTCCAAGTTCTAGTTCTTGTACAAGCATGTGGTATAGCGTTGAAGAGTTTTGGGCCTAGGTATACAAAAGATTTAGAAAAGAAGCTAAAATTTATTCTTGGTAGTCTTGATACCAGGTCAAGTCTTCTTCTTTCAGAAAAGCTGGGCCTGAAAAATCCATCGTTTCCACTTCGCATAAAGAAAATTCTTAAGACTTTGAAAACAAAAAGATGGCGAATTGGGAGAATACGTAATCTCTTGTATAAAGGAAACGAATTCTCTCTTCGATTTTTGAATGGTATTAGTCTGATGAAATGTTTTTGCAATTTGTGTAGTGGACTAAAGTGCACTTTTGCAGCTCCACCCCAACATACAATGCCGTATTCTAATTTTGAATTTATTAAGGCATAATGTACTGTGCGTAGTGTTTGTATCACACAGCTCTCTCAAGTGATAGAATTTACAAAGATAGGTATTGATACTTTTCTTGAGATTAGATATATGTGTTTTCCAATTTAAGGCTGAATCAATAAGAATACCAAGGTATTTAATCTCTTCGACCTGCTCTATAGGAGGACATTGGCATAATAAGTCATATGTACAGCTATTTAGATGGAAGATAATAGGTTGATTGTGAATTTTTGGTGCGCGCAAAGAGAAATTAATAAATTTGGTTTTTTCGACATTGATTGCTAATCTATTTCTAAGATACCATTGTTGAAAAAATTTACAGTCATGGTTTACTCTATTGTACAGTTCCTCCCATGATTTCCCTGAACTAACTAATACCGTGTCATCTGCATAACAAAATATTTTTCCATTTAAATTGGCATCACATAGGTCGTTTACAAAAATTATAAAGCAAATAGCTGAAAGAACTGATCCCTGTGGAAGTCCTGGAGTTACTGTTGAAAAAGAACTACAGGTATTATTAATTTTTGTACATTGAACTCTATCATTTAAAAAAGATTTAAACCATTGTAGGGCCACGCCCCTTACCCCTGTAGATTCTAACTTATTTAATAGAAGACCATGCTCAACCGTATCAAAAGCTTTTTTTACATCTAAAAATAAAGCATTTACATTCAACCCATCGTTTACATTATTATATATAATTCTCATAAAGTCGACTAGTGCACGCTCAGTATCAAAACCTTCACGGAAGCCGTATTGGTTTTTACTAAAAAATTCATATCTATTCAGAAATTTCAATGATCTTGTTTTCATCAGTTTCTCTAATATTTTAGAAAAGATAGAGAGCAGCGCTATGGGTCTATAATTATTCAATAGTAATTTATCTCCACCTTTGAAAACTGGTACCACCACTGCTCTTTTCAAGACTTGTGGGAATACTCCTTGCGACAAACTAGCATTACACAGGTAACATAAAATAGGCAGTATAATAGGAATAATGTGTTTCAAAATATCGCTTGTGAGTGAGTCATATCCTGTTGATCTTTTTGAGGGCATTAATCTAATCAGTTGGAGAATTTCTTCTTCCGTAGCAGGGTGTAAGAAGATAGAATTTTCAGAGATATTGTATTTAAAAACCCTATTGTAATCTTCTGGTGAGAATTGATGATTCGGGTTTATATTCCTAAGTAGGTCATCCCTGACATTATTGGGAACACTTATAAAATATTCATTAAACTCCTTGGCAATAGTCGGTGAATCAGTAACAACAGTATTGTTATTCATTGTATAGATACTTTCAAACTCGGCAGTAATGGTCAAAGGAATTTCAGAATTTCATGGGACCCTCAAAAAGTGCTATACAAACTCGGTAATTTTTGTAAAGATTGAGCAGGGACTACATAATACACCTATTGTATTTCGTGCTTGCTTGTAGAAACCCTTTCCACTTATCACCACGATCCTTCCCATGAAACGCACATGACACCACTCAATCAAGTGATCTAACAAATAATTATTAATCTCGAATCGTCCTTTCCAGTTTTCAAGTAGATTTCAACAACTCTTATACTGACAGATAACAATTTCTATGAGATTTACAAGATTCTGTTGAAATTCAAAACTACAATAGAACATTACTCCATCATTTACAATGTATAATCCTATATTGTTAGTTATAAGATTGTTATTCTTAGTCTATCATTCATTAATTTTATAATATGGAAAACTGATATTTTTTCATATGATCTTGTTAAAGAAATATTTATATCTTTTAGGAAATAATTACATGAATGTGGCATATGAAGTAGGAAATTAAATACGAAGACCTCGATCAACAAGTCACAGATAGGGCAAGAAATATTTCAAAATCAATTAGTTTGATGCAAGAAATACATTGTTTCTACATGGGAGATGGGAGTAGTAATTTTAATTGAACGCCAACTAAAATTCATCGCATACTGATTCTCGATCATGACTCTTACTGAATGATTGATGTAAATGTGACGGAGACACTGTTGAAATTAAATGGGATCATTCTATATTCTTCACCATGCATTCATTAAACGTATGAAATATATATTCGATTGGTCATTCTTCATAATATTTAATGTTTGAATACCGTGGCTGGTCACCCGTAGCCATTAAATGCTATGAGATAAATGAATGTTTTAATCTTCTGATAATAATAAGTCCTATTACGAAAATAGCGTAAATTTTATACATTTACATCTATTGAGAGTCGAATACATCTTAAATCGAAAGTTCGATTGTCGAGTTTGTAGGGCCCTGACAAGGATAGCCGAGTTTTCATACCTGAGAAAAATAGCCGAGTTTATATAACACTCAAGAGGGATCTTTTTCTTAAAACTGCCGAATTTGTATACTAAATTTGTGAATTTCTGACCGCACTGCCGAATTTGTATACACCTGTATAGGGTTAAGAGACCATGTGGAAAGTAAGAGAAAAATAGAATTGAAGATTATCTACCAGTTATACTTTTTGACTTAGATAATATTATAATGGAATCATTAACATTATATGGTACCATTTCATTTCCGTGAAACTCTTATGTCAATTGGGATAGTAATGAGGGTAAAATATAGATATGTGTAGTTTTCATCTACATTATTATTCAATCTGTAAGATTAACTATTCACTCCATCCATAAGAAATCAAGTTATATTGACTGGAATCATTGATTATAATGGTTGAAAATACTATTGATTTTATAGACATAGATCACTATAGAGTTATATCCGTTCATGGAATTATGATGTTTAATGTTGTTTACTGATGATATGATCATCTCCACTGCATCAAAATGAAACATAAACACAAACTCAAGGAAGGAAGAAAGAAAGAGAGACATAGTGAGAGAGAGAAACAGCGAGTGAGGAAGCCTGTGAAGGAGTACTGGGCGGAGAATTAAGTTTAGAGAATTGCAAATGAAAGGGAAGGTATCAGTAGTCAATAGTCAGACGCACCCGCTCCCGCGAGAACTACTCACGGTCATTCGCTCATACACAGTTGCCAAATCTCCGGTTGCCATTTGTACGGTAGAACCGTTTTTGTATATTTCTGGAAAAATAAACATGGGTGATGACAGCCCTATCTGACGGTAGAACGCTGAACTAAAATTTTTACATTTCATACATCTTCCCAACTTATGGCAACCAGAAAATTTTTTTTTATCATTTTTTATTGACGTCCATTTACTTTGAATACCCTTATAATCGATTTTATCGGGTTCTTTGAACCTTGAAGATTACTGAATAATTTTGTTTAGGCGTTTTTGAAATTCGGGAAATGAGTTATAATGGAAAAACAAGTGGCAACCGTATATGGCTGCAATAAGTAGGGGCTGCCACTTGTAATGGCGAAATTAGCATTATCTGATGCCACTTGTTGAGGAAGATGTACATATATATATATATATATATATATAATATATATATATATATATATATATATATATATATATATATATTATTTTGCTTATAACTATTTCAAACTTAATTTACTCTTTGTTATTAGCTTGCTCATAGGAACTCTTCCCCATTCACAGATGTATAGTCTTCCACTTTTCAATAATGTTACAATTTTGAACAAAATAGTAAAGTAATTTATCTTTATATTTATTGTTTCATTGTAACTTAACTATATTGGACAAATTTGTAATTCCATGTGGAAATAAATTGAATTGAATTGAATCAACTGATGGAAGTAAAATGCGCGTGTTCATGGCGCTCAAATCTGTATGCAGCTTGAAAATTCCAGTATTGGTCACACTATTCATCCATGAAGCCCTCAGAATCCTTATAAATATACAGTTCCATCTCATAGGCCTTCAAACGCTTCGTTGCAGCATAGACCAAGTAAACAGGTTAGATAATTATGTGGTTGCAGCCAGTCACGGCCCTGGGGACTTTGCCGACCTGGGCGAGATCGGCATCCGCCGCCTCCCACAAGTATTCCGTCTAATTTTTAATCCCGGGCTCCACCCCTTCCTTGAACGATCGCCTAACTATTGTGTCTCCGCTGTGATGCGATCGCTCCATTCACACAACAGAGTCTCAGTAAAGTCTAAATAATTATGTTTAACAATATTTATAGACATTTAAACAAATATTTGACAAAAATATAAATATTGGGGAACAGTAAAGTCCAGTCAATATAGACATAAAAAGGGGTTGTGCTTGCAATTTATATTGTAGTTCTGATTTTTTAATATCTTATCGGATACATGAGAGAAGTTCAGAACCAAATTCTTCATGCAAAATTCCCTTGTGCTATACAGGATGTCCCACCAAGGTTTGTAACAGCCGTTGACCAACTACTTTCTACTCGACATTTCTGACAAAAAATGTTCAATAGACTTTTTCCTTATCGACCTCAGTCTTCGAGATATATCGATTTTTCAATATTTTCAGAATATGCCTACTTCCTTTCATTAAATACTCGATAACTCGAAAACTACTGGTCGAATTTCAATTTCAAGGATATTGTTGGAAAGAGGAAAACATTTCAAACAATATTAATATAATTTTATTTGTTTTTAGATATTTTGTAGTTTTCTATTAAAAGGGCTTGAACTTGAAAAAATGCTATTTTTCAAATTTTAAACCGTTTTTTCTCGATTTTTCTCCGAGTAATTATAGTGGTTTCAATATTTCAAAAACTTTTCATTTCATAAGCTTTTGAATGAGTAAGATAAATTCGGAAGAGGGAGTTCATGATAAAGTGTTCAAAACTGCTAATATCTGGAATGAGCACCATCAAAATGAGGAAATTCACAAACAGCATGCATCAAGTGGTGATGCTAGGGTGGAATCACCTGATTTCTCTCTTGACAATATCCACAAGTTTTAATAAACATTTCAACATTCTACAATGATACGACTTTTTCAATAACTTGCATTATTTCCTGTACCATAAATCCTGAATAGAATAACAAGAAGTGTATGTTTCAGCCAATTTTCAGTATAGTTTTCTTTCCAGTTAATTGGTATGATATATCAAGGTATGGTATATCAAGTTTAGCTAGAAGAGAAGTGTTCGCGTTCCTTATCATTAAATTTACCTTGATTGAGTACTTGAACATGTTATTGGTGTATGGAGAGTGTGGATGCAATTCAAGAGAGGCAGAGAGAGTATACAGGAGACGTTTTCCTGATAGAAAACACTCCTCTAAAAAAATGTTTTTAAGATTGACAGATGTCAAGATAGTAAAGGTCTAGGATCAGGTTCAAGGTACGAGAGGCCCGTCTTAATTTCTGAAGCTTTTGCGAATCTTATTTTAAAGTATTTCGAGCAGAATCCTCGATCCAGCATCGGGCAGCTGGGAAGTTGGATGTTTCAAGAATGATAGTTCAAAGAACATTGAAGAAGAATAACGTTCGACCATTTCATGATACCGCAGTTCAAGAGTCTAATGAACCTGATACTTTTTCAAAGATGCAGTTTTGCCGTTGGATCTTAGCACAAGATTATGTTTCAAACATTTTATGGACAGATCACATATAAAGGTACGTTCACAAGAACTGGTGCTGTGAATTTCCACAATACACATACATGCACCTTTCATTTTCCCTGCAAGAATAAATGGTGAAGTTCATGGACTTTCTGGTCAATCAGCTTCACAAATTGATGGAAGACGTGCCTCTCAATTTGAGGCAGAATATGTAGCTCCAGTTGGATGGCTGCCTCCCTCATTATGCTAGAAACGACCGTGGCTAGAAACGACGGCTTGATAACAATTATTCTGGGTGGTGTATTGGCCGAGGTGGACCCGTAAGTTGGCCACCACGCTCACCCGATCTTACTCCAATAGACTTCTACTTTTGTGGGGTTGTGAAAAGTAAAGTTTACAGAGAACCTGTAGGGACCAGGGAGCAACTGATTCACAGAATTCGATTGACGTTTAAAGTAATGAAGACACGGCCCAACGAAGTGAGACGGGCAACTCGAAGCTCGATGAACGGCAGCAGAAGTTGCATAAACAGAAATGGAGGCTATTTTGAATTCCTGTGAGCAGTGAGCATGATATGTAACTTGATTACCATCTGAATGATTGCCATCAGTTTTTTCAATTCTGTTTATTCATCTACTTTGATAAAATTATTATTCTATGAATAAATTTTGTTGGATCTTGTAGAAGTGTATGTTCAATATTTTATATAGGATTTAGGCTATATGGTACAGAAAATAATGCAATAATCAGGTGATTTCACCCTTAGGATCACCCCTTGATTCATGCTGTTTGTGAGTTTCTCCATTTTGAAGGTGTTCATTCCAGATAATGAGCAGTTTTTAACACTTTATCATGGAACTTACCTTTTCGAATTTATACTCATTTGAAAGCTTATGAAATGGAGAAGTTTTTGAAATATTGAAACCACTATAATTACCCGGAGAAAAGTCGAGAAAAAACGGTTTGAAATTTCACTTAAAATTTGAAAAATAGCATTATTTCAAGTTTAAGCCCTAATATAAAACTACAAAATATTTAAGAACAAATAAAATAACATTACTCTTGTTTTAAATGTTTTCCTCTTTCCAACAATATCCTTGAAATTGAAATTCGACAAGTAGTTTTCGAGTTATTGAGTATTTAATGAAAGGAAGTAGGCATATTCTGAAAATATTGAAAAATCAATATACCTCGAAAAATAAGGTCGATAAGAGAAACGTTTACTGGAAATCTTTTGTCAGAAAAGTCGAGTAGAAGCTATGGTCAATGGCTGTTACAACCTTGGTGGGACATCCTGTATACAGAGTGGCCCAAAAAACTCGTATTTTCGGTTTATTTTCCAGTTTTCAGCTATTTCCGGCAAAATCAGTGATCGCACAGAATAATTTGCTCCTCCTTTTTTAAGATTATAAAATTCTGAATGGAATGAGAACATCAATTGAAAAATCAATTTTGATCATATTTCGTATTTGATCAACAATATATCCCGACTGTTACAATCTAGATTCAAAATTAAAAATGCCTCTGGCGTAATTTTGTGCTCTACAATCTCAGACTACAATCTCAGACTCTATCTCATATAGATTTCCAAGTACACCTGACAACAAAGCTCATTGTATTGTGAAAACACCTCATTTTTAGCTTCAACCATCATCACCATCTATATTGTCCTCACAGTGATATTTTGCACAATGATATAAGTTCATGAGATTTTGTTCAATGAGAATCACCCGTTAGATGCCCTTCATTTCAGTATTTCCTAGTGGAGAGGCGATCAAGGATCGATTAAGGATCATGCTATCAAAATGAAAAAGTTTTCTTAAGAAAACATTTTTTTCCAATCATTACTTTTTGAGACATGAGCGCTCAAATTTCAAATTTTTGGGACAGAAAATTTCAAATTCGGTACGAGATAAATCCATGAAATTCAAAGGATAAATTCTTCATGGTATTGTTGATTTAATAAAACAAAAAATTTTCTGAAAATATCAATTTTCGAGAAAGTTATTCAATTTACTAAAAATAACGTTTAGTTGAGTTTTTTGTAAGTTGAATAACTTTCTCAAAAATTGATATTTTCAGAAAATGTATTAAAATTTTCTTGTTTTATTCAATCAACAATACCATGAGGAATTTATCCTTTGAATTTCATGGATTTATCTCGTACCGAATTTGAAATGTTCTGTCCCAAAAATTTAAACTTTAGGCGTTCATATCTCAAAAAGGATCGGAAAAAGTAATTTCCTAAAGGTGCGTACAGATATACGCGCCTCCAACACGCTCCACAGGAGATGTTAGCTCTTCTCGCGTTCCACTCTTTCTCCCCCCGGTCGATCATCAATCGATCTGCTCGAGTGACGTTCGATTGCGGAGCAGAGCGAAAGTCTGTACGCACCTTTAGAAAACTTCTTTTTTGCGATATTAAACAAATCGAAAAACTTTGAAAAATATCACCAGTAAAAGAAAGTTTATCTTTAGTCTTTGCACAGCCTTAAGGCCTAAGCCTGTTAGGCCTACTTAATTTGCTAAGTAATTAAAACTACAATTTCTACAAGTTTGTTTAATACACCTGTTTAATTAAGTAGAACTCGTCTGACCTTTGCATGGGGAAATTCCTTCACCAATTCTTCAAAATCTGGGGACTGAACTATTTTATGTTCGCTAAACAACTCAGACGTTCCTGGGACATTGTTGATCTTAGAAGAGTCTTCATTAGCTCGAGGTTGGAAAAGCTTCTTATATAATTTTACCATTCACATTTGATATTATAAATTTATTTATTTTGTTATTTTTTGTTCCTTTAAATCTGCCATTCACATTTGATATTATAAATTTATTTATTTGTATTTATTTTGTTATTTTTTGTTCCTTAAAATTTGCCGCCCCCAAAACCTGCCGCCCTGGGCGGCCGCCCGGTCCGCCCACCTCTGGGGCCGGGCCTGGTTGCAGCTTCTGTCAGTGTCCATGACTCCACCCCATAAAGCTAATTCCCAATTTGAAACTTTCATAACAAGACAAAATAAATCGAGGAAAATTATTTTTCTGATAATTCTTTTTCGAACATACGCGTGCATCAACAATGCTATGCAGTCGCTAAAAGAATTCCAGTAAAAGGGCTAGGTGAAATGAAAGAAATCAGTTTAGGGAGCTTCCTTTAACCATAGGGAGCTTTTGTCATCCATGGACTGTTGAGTCTGATATTTTTGTAAAGGCACTCCGCGAATCATACCTTGGCTTTACGTCATTTCAAAGCCTTGCAGGCAAAGCTAGCGGATGAAAACCTGTACTTGGGCCTGGACTGAAAAGTATTTGAAAACAGTTCGGAGTTGGAAAAGGGTAGTTTTCTGCTTTTTCCAGTGATATACAAGGATAGCAAACTAATGTTGATCAGATGAATACTTTATAACCTGAGTCTCATTACACCTATTCTCCATTTCAATATATTGATAGAATATTGGAATAATATGTGAAGTATATGAACATGTTGTGACTTGCATCGTTACATTGTTGGAAAATGGAACTGAATATCTGATACTGGCCTATTGTGTGTATTGTGTTGATGGAAAAACTTTTTCAAGAATTCAAACCACAAACTATTTTTTATTTTTTCAGTTTACATCATTCTTACAATAAGTGATTAAAATATTTTTAAGACTCACACACTATAACCATTACTTGGTGTGGGAGATGACTAACTAATAATATGGCAAAAAATGTTAAAAAAACAAGTTATGGATTTGAAATATTGAATAATATCATAATTGAAATTAAATTTCATTTTTGATAGTTGCTTCACTAATTAGGAACCTCACTTAATATGCTTATGGTTGATGAAAGCGAACAGTGTTAATTCTGAAAAAACAAACATTTTTTATATTATAAGTTTGATGCATTGATTGATTGATTGATTGATTGAGTACTTTATTTATGTAGATTACAATATATACTGGCTTATACACTTATATACAATAGCTTACAATACAGCAAAATTATAGATGAATTTACATAATATAGACTAAGAAAATAATTATTGAACTGTATATGATATGAAAAAGCAGTTTGTAATATAATAACTATAGATAATAATAATATTGTTATGCATCTACATAAATTGGCGGAGCTTTGGACATATCAATGTCCATTCTTCGGAAAGAATATTAAAAATATCCTCCCCACTAACTCTCTACCAAAACGTTAATTTCGTTATTTAAACTAAGGATTTATTTATTAATGGAAATATTGTAAAAGTTTTAATCAATATGAATATTAAAGAGAAAAAAAAACAGAAAATTGATAGAGTAAAATAATTATATAGGTAGATAAGATCAAATAATTGATTAATAAAATGAAGTAGGCTGAAAGTAGATCAGGGTTATCAACTTTCAGTAATATACAGCATTATGCAGTGGATAATTGAAATAACATGAGTTTATATAATATATATATATATATACAATTCGTTCTATAACATGGTTTAAAGGTTTGTATTTGTGGGATGGGTGGGGGATGGATGTCATGTGATCGTTCTAGGGCCGGACAGTTTCAGTCATTTGTTCCAAAAGATGTTTTTTTAAAGTTAGGATGAAGCTCGCTCGGCTCTCGATGGACCTGATAGAAACAGGAAGTGCATTCCATGCACGACAGGCACTGACTAAGAAGGATTTTGTGAAAATAGTAGTTCGATGATTGGGTATCCTTAAAGTACTTTCTCCGGTTCTAGTATGTGAAGCATCTATCCTCCTACCTTCAGAGACAAATTTGAAATCATCTTTAAAATAGTTCGGATTACCGTATATCAAGATATCTCTAACAAGCTTGACTATTCGAAAAAGCCTCTGATCGGGAAGCTTTAATGTTGAACTAGCAATGTGGGCTGGGGTGATATGATCATGGCGTTGGAGAGAGTAGACGAAACGTAGACAATAATTTTGGCAACGCTGTAGTTTATCATTCAGAGTGACTTGCATATCGTTAAGAACAGAATTACAATACATTAATGTGGGAAGATGAGAGATTGAACCAATAATAATTTAATGTTTCTAGGGAGGATATCGTGCATTTTCTTCAATGCATGCATGGCTGAGAATACCTTTTTACAAGTTTTGTTCACTTGTTCTGACCAGTCAAGAGTATTATTCATAATAATGCCTAAATTTTTAACTGAGCTACAGTAAGGAATGTCATTACCGTCTACACTAATTTTGTGAATCGATTCAAGGTCAATATTGTTTATAAGACGAGAATATCCAATTATAATGGGTTGTGTTTTGATGGGATTAAGCTTAAGGCCATTTTTCTTTGTCCATTCCACTATCGAATTGATATCCTGATTCATTATTCCAACTGTTTCATTAATTTTTGTTATGGGACAGCTTAAATAGATTTGAAGGTCGTCTGCATAAGTATGGAAACTGGAGAATTTGATAATGGAAGAAAGGTCATTAGCATACAAAGTGAAGAGGAGAGGGCCTAAAATTGAACCTTGTGGTACTCCATGCATAACGTTTTTCCAAGTTGACTTTTTGTCACCGACAGATACACATTGTTTCCTACCTAATAGATAGGATTTAAACCAAACTAACGAGTTGTGACTGAAACCAAGAATAGCCAACTTATTCAGAAGGACTGTATGATCAACAGTATCGAATGCTTTAGAAAAATCAAATAGGGTGAGGATGGTGCATTTTCTTTGGTCCATAGCTAACCTTATATCATCAGTGACACGAAGCAGAGCTGTCTCAGTTGAATGGAATTTTCTAAAGCCTGATTGAAAGTTATGAAGCTTACTATTGTTGTCTAGAAATTTTACAACTTGAGCATGAATGAGTCTTTCTAGCACTTTGGACAATGCAGGTAAAATACTGATTGGTCTAAAATCCTCAACTTTATTGGGTGATGGAACTTTATTTAGAGGGCGAACCAGAGCAAACTTCCAGTTTTCAGGGAAAATGCCTTCTTCAAGTGACTTGTTGAAAATGTATGTAATGGTTGGTAAAACAGCAAATAACATCTTCTTGATAAATTTAATAGGAATTTTGTCTACACCCATAGCATTACTATGAATACGTTGAATTGCTCTGAAAGTGTCTTCTTCTGAGATTGGATGGAAATGAAATTGATCAGTGATTGGTAAATCTAAGTTTGTAACCTGCTCTTCAAGATCATCAATGTGATTAGCAATGACAACTTCGTCGCGTTGGTTAGAGTGTGAAACGAAATGGTCATTTATATTATTCAATGGTAAGTCAATTTGTGGATTCGATTTCTCTTTGCCAAGCCCGAATTCTTTTATTCCCTGCCAAAGTGATTTAGAGTCTTGTCTATTGTTTGTCATAAACGAATTCAAGTACCTAATCTTTGAGTTCCGTAATTCCTGTTTAACCCTATTTCTAAGGCTCCTATACTCTATCAAACTGTCCAAGTCAAATGTCTTTTTAAATTTTCTATGTGCTTTGTCTCTACGTCCCATCATCTTAAGTATGTCTTCAGTCATCCACGGTACTCGTCGTTTTCTATTAATCCTCCTTGTCACATAAGGTGCATGTTTGTCATACAAAGTCAAAGTCCAATTCTCGAAAGTCTTGACCATGTCATCAACTGAGGGTAATGCTTCAATTTGATGCCATGGAGTCTGAGCCACATCAGTCAGGAAGGCGGCTTCATAAAAGTTTTTGAAGTCTCTATAAGTGATAATTTTCTGTTCTGGCTTGGGTATCTTATGGGAAAGTACACAGTAGATCAAATCATGTCTAGAAATAGCTGGGACTGAGATTTGGCCTGCTTGAACAACCTCATTGGGATCACTAACAATGAGAAGGTCAATGAGTGTGTCTGATTCATTAGTATGATGAGTTGGATCGAGAGGTAAAATAGTCATGTTTAGGCATTGGAAAATTGTAGTCAGTTGAAAGTAGTCAAAGTTACGATTTGTCATGTTCAAGTCGGTGTTCATATCCCCCATAACTAGTATACGGTTATAACAAGGCATAAGAGAAAGCAAGGCACTTTCGAAATCTGTGAAATGACCTATTTTTGGTGGGCGATAACAGATACCAACGAGTAATTTATCAGTACTAGATAAGGATAATTCAAGTAGCATAAACTCTGGTCTGGAACAATACTCTTGTTTAGATGTGATTAAAACTTTTGTTTTGATACCTTCTTTCACATAAATTGCTACACCCCCACAAGCTTTATTTAATCTATCATTCCGGAAAAGATTATATCCAGGCAATGCAACAAAATTTGATGAAATACTAGGCTTCAAAAATGATTCGGAAATTCCGATTATATTGAAGTCCTGAAAACGGAAGATTGCTCTGAGTTCATCAATGTGGCAACTGAGGGATTGTACGTTAAGGTGAGTAGCCTTGAAAAGTTTTTTGAAAGGGTGGAGCTTATTTGCTAGAAACATACCTGCGTCATTATTACTATTATTGAAATAATCATACCTACTTGAGGGCGAGCGAGCTGACGTGTCAGTGAGAGGCATCATGGAAGCAGCAGACCAATCGTGAACCGACCTCAGAACAACACATGACGGGGAAAATGGGGATGAAACTGATAAAACTTAACCTAAATGAAAAAGTCTCTTGATTCGAGTGCATTCAGCATGCCTTGACAGTTCGGCTCCCTTCACTATTTAAAGCACTAGTTTAAAACAAAATTCACTAAACACAATAAGATGTAGATGTGTGGAGTTCCGGTGATGAATAATCCTAATGGTGAATAAGACGAAGATTGAGGAAGAACTGGTAGTGGGAGATCTGGTCCAAGTGGAGATAGAGCGAGTAGGTATCCAGTAGTGGAAGAATCGGGTCCAAGTGGAGGTAAGCGAGAAGGAATCCAGTAGTGGAAGATCGAGTCCAAGTGGAGACAGAGAGAGATGGAATCCAGTGGTGGAAAATCGAGTCCAAGTGGAGATAGAGAGAGATGGAATCCAGTAGTGGAAGATCGTGTTCATGGTGGAGATAGAGCGAAATGGGATCCAGTAAAAACTGAAAAAGAGAAGAAAAAGCCAGCAGAAAAACGAAAAATCTTTGAAGAAAGTTATCAGTTGAGAAAAGATACATAATACAACTGATAATGAATAATATCCCCATAAAATTGAAGAGGAATAGTATGATTCAATGTGGGAAAGAATCGAATATTATATGGATAAATATATGGATATTATAATATAATATATGGATACTAGTAGAAGGTAATCAGATAGAAAGAGAAAAGGTAGGAAGATAAATAGATATAGAAAGAGAAATAAACATTTGAACATGCTGGATAGCTAGTGAAAAAATCACAGGGAAAATAATGATAACAATGGGGAAGAAAAGAAGAGAAAGAAGGAATGTGCACAAATTGAGAAGAACTTATGAAACTGAACTATAGAATAAGAAATAGAACATCGTATTGTGATCTTGAATTAATCAAGGAGAGAAGAAGAGGAAGAAAAGAAGAAGAAAAGAAAAAGAAAGAGAAGAAGAAGAAGAAGAATAGAAAAGAATAATAATCATCATCGCAAACAACAATATCCAAGTAATCATTATAAATATAAGATCAAGAAGAGAAATTAGAAAGAAAAATAAGAAGTAGAGGAGACGATGGAGAAAGTGCTAGATTATTTTAGATGAGTTTTAAATAGGATTGAACGGTGAAGTGTGAAAAATATTATATAGTATTAGAAGTATAATTAACTATTGGGAGTTGCAATAACAATAAAAGTAGTAAATTGAGAACTGTAATATTTTAGTGATGAATGTCTAAGATAACATTAAATGAAACACAGCCCCTATAAAAGCATATGAACAGACTACCCACCCCTCCGTTCTATCAATAATTCTTCACACATTTGCTTCTATTGCTCGAGCTGTGGCAACAGTAGGAGATATCATTATGTACACCTAATATAGAAGAGATTACTATCTTTACCTATAGATTACATCCATATCTATAACGTATGTTAATCATCCAATTTATTTGAAATTCAGCATTTCGAAAATTATTAATTATGGAAATTATTTTGGTAAGAGATGTAATAATTATTAGTAAGAATAGAGATAATGATTCTCTAAGTACCCTCTGGAGTATAGTAGTTGATGCATTGAACGTAGTTTTGGGAATTAATATCAAGATAAATTATTAATCAGTATTAACAAATGTGGATCTCCTTAGTTTGAAATAATTGCCTCATACATAATCATAAATAGCAGTGGAAAGATTCATTATAGAACAGAAAGCCAGCTCATGAAAAATGCCAAGGTATATCTATTGTGAAATGTTTTAATACGAATTTCCTATTTTTGTAGTGAAGGGCACCTTAGTAATCGAATCCTGAAATGATTTAATTTACCTTTATTTTTTGAAGGTCGGTCATCCTCTCGACTGTGTGGACCCTCTTGGATCCTCCCTCGCCGATAGAGATCTTGATCCTCCCGTCCGATGACCAGACATTCCTATGCCCATGACGGTCGGCCGCAGCGTTGAGGATCTTGAGGCGCTCCGCAGTCAGATCCTCGCGAATGGTGACGCCGGAACCCTTCAGCTTCCTCTTAGCGTCGAAGATCATCTTCCTGGTCCGGTAGCTGCAGAGTCGAACTATGATGGGTCGGTCCTTGGGTTTAGCTTGCCCTTGTTGAGGTGGTTGACGCCTTCCAACGCGATGCGAGCGGTTGACATCCGCCAAAGTCACGGGCACGTTCAGCTTCTTGTTAAAGACATCGAGCGCCAGCAGGTCCGTGTCTTCTTTGTCACTCTCCGGGATCCCAAAAATACGTATAGAATGTCGGCGCCCATATTGCTCGAGGTCGTCGACCTTCAGGTGACAAGACACCTCCAGCTCACGAATTCTATCGTGCAGCTGTTTGTTCTCCTCCTTCAATGCCTGAAGTTCCTCGAAAATAGATTTCACAGCCATTGATACAGCACTGTGGACAGACTCTTCGATTTGCTGTCGAATAATGAGGAGGGTCTCTTCGGACAATGCTCCAGAAATAGCTGGCTTCGGAGCATTGACCTCATTCTTCGGTGTGCCTCTATTCGGTCGAACCATCGTGTACCGTTAGGTGGATTTACACTTTTATAGGCGAGAAGGTGAACTGAAGATTTAGGAATGTTTTTTCAAGATAAATAAAAAGAGTGTGAGTTAATCAAAAATATAATTTCACTATTGAATTAAGCTCGAGAAACTGAATAACTAGATGTATAATTTGAAGTGAATTGAACTGTATAACCCTACGAAATATCTGTTAGAAGACTAGCGGAATAGGACATACTGTTCATGCGTAATCGAGGTAGTTCCTTTGCCAGATTGTAGACTGCGCGCAGAACCCTACTCCGGTCTCGCTCACCCCCCTTCCGCACTCCGTCGTCACAACAACTCTATCACCCACTCCACTGACAGGTAGTCACCCCTCACTCCTTCACACTATCACACACACACACACACCACACAGATGCACACACACAGTCAACTCGGCACCAGACACCTGTCAACATGTGAAGCAATTATAGCAATTATAGGACTATTGTGATAATAATATTATTCAACCGCCTTCTGTTTTCTTTGCATTTCATCCCAACATTCTCACAGCTGAATCATGACTGTATCATTTATATTACTCTGTGTTCTGTAAGAATGAGAATTCTATGTAAAGAAGAAGTAAAGGAATAAGAAAAAGAGAAGTAGAAGAAGAAGAAAATATGAAGTTTTCAGTTCATCATCTTCTAAATATTTATTATTTTCTATCACTATTGTATAGTATATCTTCATATTTCTTATCCTCTTCTCCTGCTTCATGATCCACTAATTCTTATTTCTCTCATATGCTACTTTTTCTTCTTCTTTTTCTCTTCCTCCTTGTAGAAGAAGAAGAAGAAGAAGAAGAAGAAGAAGAAGATTTCTTCCTTCTTCTTCCACTATCTAATCTTCTTCATGTTCTACCACTTCTTATTTCTATCTTGCTACTCCTTCCCATTCTTCTCTTTCTTCAATGAGAAGAAGAAAAAATAAGAAGAAGAAGGAGAAGAAGAGGAAGAATAGAATGATGGAGAAGAGGAGAAGAAAAAGAAGAAGATGAGTAGATGATAAGAATAAAATGACGATTTTGAGTAGAAGAAGAAGAATAAATAATAGAACATGATGACAAAAAGATAATAGTAAGAAGCAGAAGAAGGACAAAAAGAAGAAGAGCTACAACATGATGATGAAGAAAAATAAGTAGGAGATGAAGAGAATAAGATAACATGAGAAAAGAAGAAGAAGCTGATGTATTACTATTATTACATTCATTTAAACTACATAAGTCACCCTATCCATAATATTTGGTGAAGCTGAATTTTTGCAGGATGTTAGTATACATAATTAATAGCCTGGAATCACAATATACTCATTTTTCTCTCACTTGCTCTATAAGGTCAACCTTTGTAAAGATATCCAATACTCCAGAATCATTACCCGAAAAATGTTGCATTTTCGGAACTAATTATCAAAACTGCCCTTTTTCACTATCTCGTAGCTGGACTATTATTAACTAATGAGCTGTTTAACATGCATTTGAACATGAAGATTCTGAATTTATCACTTTTATACCCTGGCCACCATGGGCGCCGACTTATCAAAATCTTTGGGTTGGCTCATTGGTTAGGGGTCTGGGGAGGGGTTTTTTCCATATAATTGATCAGAATTTTTTATGGACTCAGCCCCTCCAAAATATTTTTTGGGTGGGCTCCACAGCCTACCTACCTACCTACCTACCCAGACCTTATGGAGTCGGCATCAGTGCTGGTCACTTTTTTGAAAACTGAGTATCGTACCATTATAATATAATGGAGAACTTCGTTTCTCTGATACCTTTTTGGCTATTGCATTTTGTGTTTCACACAGAAAGGACTTGTCACGGTTGATTATAAGAATCGTTCAATGGTGGGTGTTGAAAACACTGATGTCTCTCTTGAATGCTTGCTACCATCGGACTCCCCAATGCTTAATGCCCCCAAACAGAAAACTCTAACGGTGTAACATCCGGGTTGTGGGCATATTGTTCCATTCAATTAACCTTGGTAAACTCACACAGAAAACACACGCAATTCATTAGATGTCAATTAAAGGAAGAAACTTTGTAATCAGAAATCAGACCCATGTTTCCATTTCGCCAATCAACATTCAATATCATTATTTTATAACAATAATAAACATCATCAACATAATGCAATGCTAATTTTAAGATCTGTTTACCAAGATTAATAATAAATTTGGAGACACATTAGAGCTCGTTTCACTTTCATTGCACTTAATAAAATTATTATTTATTTTATTGTTATAACATATTAATATTTATTATCACGTAATATCATGAAACTTGAGTAGTTTTTTTTAGTTTATGAATTTCCTACTGGACTGACTGCTAAAAAAAGTATCAGAAAAGAAGAGAAATGAACATCATAACTTGATATTTGACCGAGCGAAGTGAGGTCTAAGATTCATGTCGACGGTTAGGCATTTCTCTTAATGTTTACATGTTAGAATGTTTACATGTTTAAATGTTCAAATGTTTATAAGTTGCGCATTTACGGCGAAACGCGGTAATAGATTTTCATGAAATTTGACAGGTATGTTCCTTTTTAATTGCGCGTCGACGTATATACAAGGTTTTTGGAAATTTTGCATTTCAAGGATAATATGAAAGGTAAAAGGAGCCTCCTTCATAAGTCGATATTACAGTAAAAGTCAGATTAAAGAATTATTCATCATAAATCAGCTGACAAGTGATTACACAGATGTGTGGAGAAGCCAGTCTATTGCTGTATTTCCATAAGGTCTATAGTTTCAATCAGGTGGATGAGAATACTGCGTGAGGTCTACTGTTCACAAAACTGCTAGTAGTTCTGTGAACAGTAGACCTCGCGCAGTTATACACCAACTATTCATTTGATCAGATCATGCTTACACAAGATTTAATTATCATATAACGCTCTCCGGAATTTAGCGCGAGAAAACCAGAAGACATCTAGGCGCCCAGACGAGCTGTTATAAGTTTTTTGCATCCTATTTATTAGGATAAATGATCAAAAGTGTTTTAAATAAGGAATGCCGATATCCAAAAGCACAACTTTTTACAGAATTTACAGTTTTAAATGTAAGGCAATTGTACATTAAATCTTTATTGATCTACATAAAAACTAATAAACTTAAAATTTTATCAGATATTTTACATACCTATCCTACACGGTATAGAGCTAACTTCGGTTTTGCGACGCCGCAGGTGGTTCATGGAGTGGAGCTGAGGACACCTTTTTATTTGGCTCAAATGGTCTATCGTAATTTGCCCGCTGAGATAAGAACTGATATGGATGAATGCAGTGTGGCTGCATTCAAGAGTAAGGTGGAGGGGTGGCTATACCGCCTGGGCTGGGAGTCGTCAGAAAGCCTGCTTCAGTCTGTTTATTGGCACTAAGATCATCTCTATTAATTTGATAGCTTTTCTTATACATACATAGATTTTTTTTCATTTTTGAGAGCTTATAAATTTTCATAACTTACCTTTCTTCTCTTTATATTTACCACATACTTTATTTAATCGTTTATAGATTTACACATCTTCATTTATACTATATTCTTTTCAATAGTCACTGTGGAATCGGCTGGTTTCTGTTCCTCGGTAACTTTTTATATGAGAAGCTACCATTATTTTTTACAATAAGTATATACAAAATATATTCCACTCATGCAATCTCAAGAATTTATTCATATTCCAATTCTCGAATCTGTATAATATATATGTTACTCTTTTCAATCTTTTTCTGTTTATGAAATTTCGTCAATGTACAATGTAATAGGTAATTTTTAATTTCATAATTATAATACAAACTATCTTATACTTACCTTCTTCTTGTTAAAGTCGGACATTCTATTACCTATATAATATTATGAATAGACTATTGGCTACCCACTGTAACAGGAACCCACCCCCTACACTCAGACGAATAGTCTTGTAGGGGTATTCCAGTAAAACATGCTCTGTATTACAATGTAATCTGTTTTTTGTATGGAGTAAAGAATATTTGAATTTGATAACACTCACATCATAAAAGCGTTATAAACTGAATAAATTGCAATTTTAAAAAATATCTTAAAATATGCCCAACTATTCTCTCCGATTATAGGAAAATAATGTGGAGTTTGGAAGAAATTGGAATTTACCACACATTATCCTGTTTTAAGTGTATGAGAGTTAAATTTCTAGAATAGAAATGCCCTCCGAGTTGGTTGAAGAGGTTGTCATCCTTTCGTAGTCTTTCAAACAGGCATTCAACCAATCCACTTGTCTTAGAGAATTATCATTTTTTCAGAAGGAATATATATTGTAGGGTACTTATAGTATGAATTCATAATCATACATATACTTTTCAATTAATGATTCATTTTTATTAAATACATTATTATTGGATCATGAAGAGTTGGTTTTCCTTTTCACAAATAAAAAATAAAGAATGAGAGTTTAACAATAAGAGAACAAGTATCATTTGAGAATTCCTCTCACAAATTATAAATGAGAAATATGTGTTTCACAATACGAGAGCAAGTATTCAATACAATTCTCAATAATTACTGAAAATTCCCCACGCGGTATGCATGCTTTAATATAATTATATTCACCCTTATATTTTGTTGTAGTTTCTAATTAGAGAGATTCAACCAGAAAACTATTTCCTGATCAAGTATATGGAAGCCATAATTTTTCTGAAAAAAGAGATTCTCCTCCTAATAATAGTTAACAATAGTTAACACTCACACTTCCTCCTACTCCATCACCTCCTTCTTCCCCTTCTTCTTCTTCTTCTTCCCCTTCTTCTTCTTCTTCTTCTTCCCCTTCTTCTTCTTCTTCTTCTTCCTCTTCTTCTCCTTCCTCTTCTTCTTATTCTTCTTCTTCTTCTCCTTCTCCTCCTCTTCCTTCAGCTCCTCCTCCTCCATTTTTATCTTCATTTTATTCATCTCCATCTTATTCTTCTTCTTCTTCTTCTTCCTCTTCTTCTTATTCTTCTAGGAGGAGGAAGAAGAGGAGGAGAAAAAGAAGAAACAAAGAAATAGCAGAAGAAGAATAAGGAGAAGAAGAAGAAAATGAAGATGAGAATGGAGGAGGAAGAGGAAGAGAACGTGAAGAAGATGAAGAGCTGAGAATAATAATAAAATCTTCTTATTTTTCTCATTATTCTTATCATCCTCCTTTTCTTCTCCTTATCATATTAAAGAACTTATCATATCAACAGATTATAGAAAAATAGAAATTATATATATTCATAATTCAGCTCTAGTGTTGTCAGAGCAGAAAGCTACATGTCACAAAGGAATGAAATTGTTTGTCTTTTATAATAGGCCACTAATTGGCCTATGGTTGTGCTTGCAATAATTATTATTGTTGAGGCTTCCTCAGAAATGAGTTGAAAGCCTGGCAGGCTGCCAGATGCAGCTATAAAAAACCGGATCAAAAGACTGACACTCTCCTTCCATATTCCCATGTCAGCCCACTTTTCTCCTTCCACTCATTTCAAGCCGTTACAAGCGACTGTTGACATGCTTATGCGATCTGGTGGGACAATGCAGAACTAACTTATGCTAACTTATGCGTGATATTATAAATGCACTACGTTGTTATTCTCATTATAGGAGTTTTCTCTGCTATGACGTGATTGAGGGGTATTTCTCTCCCCACAACTCCGCTCCCTCCGCTTGCTCAATACCCTTTTTCTCTCTCGACACCATGCTCAAACATCACTCTCACTTAATCTCTCTCATAGAAGACTTTGCTCTGTCAAAGTTTCTTCCTCTCAATCATATACATTCCCTCTTTCTCACACACGTGCTCCCCTCCCACCGCTCGCTCCGTACACTCATTCTCTCTCGACACCATGCTCTCTCGACATTCACTCTCGCTCGTTCTCTCTCATAGAATACCATACACAATAGTAATATTATAAGGAAAAAATAATAATTCCGCGCGCGCGCGTACCTGATGCTCTGTCAATGTCTCTTTCAATCAATCCTATACATTCCTTCTTTCTCACACAAGCTCACACGTCTATACAGTACTTCTCTCTCACACTCTTGTTCACCTACTCTCCCTTACTATTCACTTGACATAAATAAATAATTTTTTTATAGAACAACTTTCATTATAGAACAAGAGCTTATATTTATTATGTATTCCAACGCTGGTGAACAGTGAGTAAATACCGATTATACAGATATAATCGATTATATCTGGCTAATTAGGAATGTTATTGAATAATGACTATCATGTCGTTATTACATCTATATTGATAAACTGTATTGGAAATTGGAATTTCAGTACCTACATAAATCAAATTCTTTTTATTCTTCTCTCTACAAATCTACGCTTTGCGATTCTTCTAGAATAATAATTAAACAATATTATTTTTATAAATTATTATACTATTTAATAATAATTAAACAATATTATAAGCTACAACAGTTATTTTATTTACTCACTGTTCACCAGCGTTGGAATACATAATAAATATAATCCAAAATAATCTAAAATGATAGAATCTAAATTTTTGTCTTCGAATGGATTTCAGTTTTTTTGTGTCATATACAGAAGCCCAGTTTATTATCATTAATAAACCTTGAATAAGTATGCTGCTTGAACTGGACTCATAGAATAATTATAATCATAAATATAAATAATACCAGCAGTTAGCCCATACTCCGCAAGGGTATTTTTAAAGCACTGAATAGTGGTTTAGATTGAATTTAGGTTTTGATATTGAACATATTCAATTGTAAATATTGACAATCAATAAAAAAAAGATTATATTGTCTCTTCCATCCCACATATACTTTGTATCACAGAATAAATAAATTTGTTTTTATTACTCATTAATTAACAAATATGATCTAGGTAGGCATAAAATATAATCTTCCTCAGTAGATAAGAATCATCGTACAAAATTTCAAGTGAATCAGTTGAGTAGTTCTCACGCGACGATGCCTCATTCGCGAATTTCCCATCCCATAATATGTATGTAAGCCAATTCTATACTTTATAATATTATAGAATTACTATTACTATATCTTTCTTAATGAATTAATTTCTACTAGATGTTATGATATTTTTCAACTAGAAATAAATTCATTCATTTATTTATCGTCTATTTTCTGTTTATCATTGTTCTATATGCATTTTTAAACATTCATTTTTATCATTCTAGAATGATATTATCATGCTTTATATTGATGCTACAAAATAACGCCAAAGGTACAGGCTTCGTAACGCTCTGTGAACTTGTAGTGCACAGGTGTCGAAATATTTTAGAAAAATTGAAAAGAAACTTTAAACTTCACGTTGTCAGAATATGTTGTGATGTCAGAATATGTTGTGAAGCTTTAACTTTGTACAAGCATAGTTTTATCAAAATGCGTCAAAAATTTGGAAAAATGTTATTATAGACTATGAATTTTGTATAGCACAGTTTTCACGGGATTCTGACTGTAATAACTTTACAACATCTTCAATTTGAAAAAATTATTTGGTAAAAACTGAGCTTGTAGAAAATTCATTAGAGATCAATACATATTTTCAGTATATTATGAACAAACTATCACCAGAATTCCAATGCATCTGGATTATGTAAGGAAATTCCCATCAAAATATTTTCTCCCATATTGTAGTTGAAAATGGTTATTCCTGAAAACTGATCATTCATTAGTGTTCAGTGTTTGTCACTATTTCTACGTTTTCTAAGCTTTTTTCGAAAATCAATGAGCAGAAAAGTTTGAAATTTAGTAGTATTGTGTATAGATAGGTTCACTGAGGACTAGACAGTTTTGGGAAACAGATAATCAAACTATTATTATGAATAACCACCATTATGAAAAATGGTAATAAGAACAAATAAAACGTTTACTACTGTACTCATCACCATTATCTAATATCATGAATAATCCACATTAAGCTCCTTTTTCAATGCACCAGCCATTTTAATTCGTACCCAAAACCACTAACCGTACACACTGGTTTATTACAATTGAATATCTATACTTGGCTGTGAATCAATAATATCAATTATAATATTTTAGTTTGCAGTACAAATTATTCAGGGCTCAAATCGCCAGAAAAATCTGATATTAAAAAAGTCTCCAGAACAGTCGTCCTGTACGATATTATCCACGCCTAAGCTTCTGAACTTTCAGTCTTTGTAACATAAAAATAAAAATTTTTAATTGGAAAAGATAAAACAATATAAATTCAAGTTTCTGTGAAATAATTGCAACAGTTGAAAACGATTCAATTCTATTTTTTCTTTATCTTTACTCTTATTGTCAGTTGAGGGTTGAAGACATAGGCAGGATTTATGTATTGCTGTGGGAGGGGCCAGAAGTGAAATATTAAATATTCAATAATTAGGCTAATGATTACCTACATAGGTTGGTATTCACCAAATACAATTTATATCAAAAACACAGTCACGTAAGAACAATATGGACCTTATTTGTGAATCAGATTTTATAATTCATGGCTATATCATATTAAGGTGCGCTACATCATACATATATCAGTTTATCTAAGGTATATAGCATAAGTTATTCTTGACAGGGGAACATTCAAGAGTGCGTACAGGTGCGTGCATTCAACATTGTGAAGGTGCGTACAGGCTCCTGAACAGAACTCCGTTTTAGATGTTAAGGCATTCGATGATCATTTAGAGAATGTAGTTGAATTGAAAAAAATTGTTGAGAATAGGGCTAAGAAAAACATTAAGAGAGAGCAAAAAATCAAAAAGAATATTTCGATAGACGCCATCACACTTTTAGTAGTAAAATAAGCGAGGGAATTCAGGTGCTAGTTAGAAATCTAAAAAGAGATGATAGAAAAGGTGGCTGGAAGGAGATGCCATGGAATGGACCCTATATAGTACATAGAGTAATAAATAATAGATGTTGTATTTTACAAACATTGAAAGGAGAAATATTGGAGAAAAAACAAAACATGAAAAATTTGAACATATATTATGGAAAAAATGTTATGTAAATAAGAGTTATGAAGAAACAAAATAATGTGAATGACAGTTATAATAGTGATAGTGACGTTTGTTTTGTTAGTGGAACTGTTAGCTGTAATTTCTTTTTCCCAATTGACAGGCAGTGGCAGGAGACAAAATGCATAGAACTTAATATTAATTTCGAAAACCCTCTTACTTGTATGAATTTCCCCGTAAAAAGTTTATTAGCGGAACCTTTAGGTATCAAACCAATCGTAGGGGATGGAAATTGCTGGTTCTGTTCCATCTCTTACGTTATTACAGGTAGTGAAGAGCACCACACCATAGTCAGAAAAAATTAGTGCACTTCATGCGTTCCGAACCCATGTGTAGACGCATAAGAAATGCTTTCCCCCCTGATGACATTAAACATGATAATGCTCAAAATAGGAATGGTGTTTGGGCGACCGACATTGAAATCTTCGCAACTGCAGAAATGCTGGACACAGATATATTTATTTACTCAAAAATTTCAAATGATAAGAAAATATGGCAAAAGTTTTCGAAGACATTTATTTCAAAAGAGGAACATACTGAAGCAGATAATTTCAATAAATCTGTGTATATCACAAATGAAAGTGGAGTTCATTTCGAGGTTGTGCTCTCTGTGAAGAAATAATATTGATATGTAATTTAATAATAATAAATATTATAGGTTCAGCTCAGGTTAAGATCAAGTGATCTTGTAGTGAAACATGAAATTACTTAGGATAGGTTAAGAATATAGTTTCAGAGTAAATCATTTTGGTGTGGTGCTCACTTTAAATATTCAAATGAGTCAATCATTTATTTAATTATTACTTTTAGTGGAACATGAAATTACTTAGGATAGGTTAATGATAGGAAAAGGATAGGTTAAAGCTTTAGACTAGTTCAAGTCAAGTTTATTTGATTTAATTAATATTCCGACTTGATTATGTTAAAATTGTAAATATGGACTTTATATTGGCATCACAGCCAAAGCAAAACAAAGGTCTAGGTACTACTACTTTAATTTTGAATATTTTTATCTTTAATATGAATATGAATAAATGACTTTATTGAGAATATTTAAGTGTTTAATTACAGGTATTGTAAAAAATTTCAACTTGATAATGGCATCATAGCCATTATGGCAACATAATTATTGTGAAATATCAAATATTTATCAAAACATAAAACAAAAAATGTTAGCCTACTAAATGATTCAATCGTTAATAAATTTTGGGTACCTAGCTCTATATTCGTAAAAAATGATACGTTAGTTGTAAATATAGTACAATTTATTGTATGATGCTCTTCATGAGGTGGAAAGGGTTGGCTACAAGGGGCGATGTGGAAGCCAATAAATAATAATTTATAATAAATCATTTTTCCAACTATTTGATCAACTTTTGTTGTGCCAGTTCTGAATGTTGAATTCTAATTTATTTGTTGTGAATAAATATTATTTATAATAAAAACGTTTTTTACTAGCTACTGTTTTTTCTGTTAATTCTGTTGTTGTTTGTCAATGTATGAGTAGATGAATATTCATTATTATCAATATAATAAAGGAATCATATATACAAGTAGGCTACAGGATCGGAAGTCCATGTATGAAATTACTGGACTGATTAGCATGAAATTTTACATTCACTTTTTCAATTCACTAAAAGGATGCTTATAGGCCTATTTTTAATTCTTCAAGATTTCAGTAGGTCAAGTTTTCAATTAGACCCTTGTGGAGCATGGGCTACAAATATGGCCAACAATTATTAGTAGATAAATCTGCAACAAATTTTGGAAATTTGTTGCCGACTTTTTAAAAAGCACAGCAACATTCAACTTGTTTTCTACTTGGAATATTCACATCGTTTATGGAAGAAAACTGTTAGTGAACAACATTCTGTTGACAACTCTGGTGTAAAAGTGGCCTGATATAAACAAATTTTGGCTATTGATACATTTGATACTTTTTTGATTTGAAAACACAAATTATCATTGGTCGATGGTCAGGATTATGTTCCTCTTATATCCAATTGTACTGTAATTGACTTGATGACTGACATAGATACAAACTTTTCTCTTCAAGGCTATTAAAATGATCAAAACACAATGATAGTTAACAAGTTCCCTTTTTTATTTTATCAAATCATAACTAGTTTCAACTCATTAGAGCCAATTTCAAGCGTAAATTGTCTTTAATGAGTTAAAACTAGTTGTGATTTGATAGAATAAAAAAGGGCACTTGATAACTTATTGATAACAGTTTACAATATTTATTACTTAAACATTGGACAATTATTATTTATTACAGAAACTACTAACTCATAGTACAAAGCAATATGGTACACTGTTGATCAATGTTAGCTGATAAGCACAGAGCAAGGTCTATAAATACTTTTTAATAGGTCTATATAATATTTTTAAATAGGTAATTCTGAATACTTTTTTATACCGTACTTTCAATAGGTCTATAAATAGGTTTTTATAGACCTTGACACAGAGGAAGCTCATCCAATTAGCTCATCTATTTCCAATAAACTGCTAATCCTTATCAATCGCGGGATATCATTCTGCCATGATAATATCATCGCAGTTATAGATTACCGTACCTACAATTTTAATATCATAACCTAATACAACTGCTTGCAAACATTTCTTGTTTATGGAAAAATATTAATTCATTCTAGAAGTTTTTAGAGCATGAGTAAATGAGTGAATTCATATTATTTAATGTCTAAACATCTAAAATTTAATGTCTGCAAGTAGTTTGATTGAGATTGATAGGATTAAATACATTACATCGATAGGATCATTGCAGCAAGACATAGCCTATGAATGAAACAAATTTGGGAAGAAACATTATTCAATTAGAGTTTCGATGTAACTTACAGAATATTGTATCGGTGATGAAGTAGCTGTTCTCCTCGCCTGGGGTGCCACCCCCTCACAGTGATGTTAATCAACAATGATAAAAGTAAAAGTAATAGTAGACTATAATGGATAGAAAATGTTCGAAATGTAATAGATGGAGCTGAAGCTAAGTTGACAACATGTGAAATCACTAGGCCAGTCAATTCAATTCAATTCATCAAAATACAGAAAACAGTACAAAGATGTGACAATCAGAAAGAACTATAATTATTATTCTAAATATATATATATATCATTGCAGCAAGTCAATGTTACCGCTGAATAATGTTAGCAAGAATGTTACCGCTGAAATGCAAGAATGTTACCGCTGTCACGATATATCATCGTGATATATATATATATATATATATTTACGTTTTTGTGCCTGTTGTGGGTCCAGTAAAATTTCAACTCTTATGTAGTTCCCCGGGACCCCCCATTTTAAATTTGATCAGATAGTCACAAAATTAAACTATTATGTTATACCTGAAGAACTTGACTTGCTGAATGGTTATATTCCACTCAATTTATGATATATTCATCCATAATTAATCTAGATCCTTGTAAAGTTATTCACCTCATGATGGTCCTTTCTAACCTCCAAAGTGCTTATATAATTCTGCTATATAAAATCTACTCCTATGTTGGGTCTTGAGTGATTTGGCGCCAACATTAGAGTTGCATGCAAATTTTACTCCTCAAGAAGGTCCTTCAATATTATAATTGCTGCGTGAAATGTGCTCCTATGTTTGGTCCGCTGAGCTGTGTTGCCAATTCTCATATAGTAAATAAATTTCACTCCTCATGAAGGTCCATCAAACGTTGCCATACTTCGTCTTTGTAATAATGATTCGAGATTTGTTTGAATCAACCAGTGACCGGCTCCATGAACTTGTATTGCACATAACTCAAAACATTTTGTAGAGCATTGTCAATAAACTAAGATTTTCATGTTGTCAGAATATGTAAAGGAAAAAAATTGTACAAGCACCATTTTTTTATGCATTTAAAGTTGATTAATAAAGTTGATTTATTTATTTATTTGAGGTTGCATAATAAGTCAAGCATGCTCAATAAATGTAGAAATCTAGGAGATTACCCTGAAAACCCCAATGAGCTGTATCAGTTGAAAGGGAATTACCGAATTAAGAGCCATTTGCACAGTCAAAGCTTAAACTGAATTTAATCAGCTGGTGGCTTAAACTCAAAATGTAACACATTATAACAAATGAGACTTGATATGGATTTAATCCAGTTTAAGATGGAATTTTCGTTTAAACTGTCACTGTGCAAATGGCCCTTAGAGAGACAATAACAACTATAGAACAAGTACAGTTTTCACGAAATGAAATTTTTCAAGTTCAAGATGACAGACAAAAAGCATTACATTAGGGAATTTTTGGGGATACAAGGCATGTGTTCAGGAGCTGCAAGCTTCAGTGGGTGGCAAGGTCGGTGGATGCTAATGGTGTGAGCGACCATAAAGGTTTTAAACATCCCTTCTCTTGAGAATATAAAAAATGGGCTGTTAATATAAAAGAATTTGACTTTTGGGTATCTATCAATTATTGGAAATTAAAAAAAATGTTTTCGACTTTCTCATCAGAAATTAACCACACTAATCTTAAGGTATGAACATCTGAATAAAATTGGGGAATGGCCGTGAAATTCAAACTTATTTGCTGGAATAATATCAAGGTTTCGATTGTTAAAACTGAATGAAGACTTTTGGGCAGCAATGAATTTTAATCACAATACCATCTTTACCGAACACTGCCTATTGTTATATTGATTTTAGAATTATTTCGTGTATCAATAAATTCAGTTTATTGTAGTGACATACACAAGAAAGTACAATAATGAAGGACTACTGGAATCATTAAAACATCGAATGCTACAAACTGTTACTACATTTACATTATAATGAGCAATGTACTCCAACATCTTCCAAGTATGACAATTATTCCTTATAGAATATTAGTGAGTCTAACTCCAATCTCTAGAATATTATCAAATTATCTGATATTAATTGATTTGTATACGAAGTATTCATCCATAGAAGTGTAGGTTCATTCCTTAACACAAGGTGGATCTTTTGTTTAAATCTCTACAATTCGTGTTGGTCCGTTCAATGGTAAGAATATACTCAAGTATGTAATTTATATAATGTATATATTTATTAATTTATATATGTAATGTATGTATTTATGTAATAGAAATCTTAATTACTGCATCACTGTATATTATATAAATTGTACCTGATTGGATAAAGATATGAAGAAACATTTGAAAAATATGATTCCAAGCTCAGAAATGCTGAAAATGCATTCATTTTTCCATGGAATAAAATGAGAACTCAAAGTTCAGCTGAATGTCTGGTAGGGAATACGGATATTACTCTATTTTTATTCTTAACCAGCATCACATTTGAAAATGCTTATAACTTTGTTAAATTTGGACAGATTGATTTGAAAATTTAGAAGAATCTCAAATATATGAAAAAAACGTTCACGACTTTTTGTAGAATTTTCCCATGACTCCTTCACCTTCCTAAGCCGAAAAAACATAATTATTATGAGAGTTGTGACTAGGGATGTTAATCCCGGGACTGATTTCCAATCCCGGTATTTCGGGACTATCCAATATCAATCCCGGGATCCCGGGACTGATCCCGGGATTGGCAAAAATCAGTTACATGCATTTTTAACCAATTGTTCCTCCTCAATTACATGTTCAGTAACAGTGTATGGAGATGAAAAAGGGCCCATTAAAGAGGGAGAGGCTATTATTAAAATGAAAAAAAAAAATACTTGGGAATAATATTGAAATTGAACATTATATTTCTTTGAATGTTTTCAAGATTAGGAGTAACTGTTTTATTTCATGTCCTACCTTAGATTTGCTGTATCCTAGATGATAGTGAGAACTGAGGAAAGCAAGATAACTCATCAGAGTCTTTTTTATGTAGAACAAAAGCATTTCTATCCATCAGGACGGGATAGAGCTCACAATTTAATTACGTCAAATACTGTGAAGTGAATTGATATCACTTGAATTAATAATGTATTAATAATAAAATAGAATACTTTTTATTGTAAGACCGTAACGCCATACCGACCAAACAACGCGAAAGCAGAACCACTACACTACTAAATGAAATTTCGTAGAGCTAACTATAATATTTACTTCAACTAGATATTCTACTTATGATAGAGAAAGAAAAGAGGAGAGGAATAATTAGACAGAGAGTGAATCGTTAGTGCTTTTTAATTTCTGATTTCTGAAGTCTTTTCAAAGTTCGGAATGCATTCCAAGGAAATGCCATCAGCACTATTGCAAATATTGCGCCGTCTAGACTGGTAATTGTGGTGCTGTGTGAACAAAAACAAGAGTGTAGAGACATAAATGTTTCTTCTTTTCCGACTATTGTATTGTCGCTCTATCTAATAAATAAATAACAACCAATCAACAACCATTCTGCCAATTTTGCGAACTGATAATGCGAATTCTATTATGCCAGTACAGAGTACAGTATACAATCAATATTATGTATATGCAACTGTAGGCTGTGCCTGTAGAATAAATTGGTCAGACACTTAGAACAATAAATTAGTTATAAAAACTCATATCCATCACCGTAAATAAATTCCATATTGAATTGTTTTTGGAAAAATATGATTCTAAATTTCAGGTTCACAATTCCGAAAATCCCGGGATTGACGCTGAAAAATCCCGGGATTGTTAGGTATCAAAAATGGACCGGGATCCCGGATCCCGGGATTGACATCCCTAGTTGTGACGCTAGGCAGAAATTTTCAAAAGTCGCGCTTCGTTCAGCTGTCGCCCGACAAGGAACTGAATTGGATAACTTTTCCCGCGTAACAACGCTATTGGGTAGTTGAACTTGAACCGGCAAGTTCAAACGATATGCATTCATTTTATCTCTCTATAAAAGTGGAAGCTGTAGATAACACCAAGTTACTTGGAATACAAGGTACTGGCCACGTGCATCTCGATCTTTTAATGATCAGAGTCGGATGATCAGTGTGACATCATTGGTACTCTAAATATCTATTCTTCCTCAAAAAGTAAATAACTTTCAAGTCCCATCGACATCTCCTACGACTCATACAATATTTATCTTTAATTTTTTTAGAAATTCAATACTTTTGGACGACTGGATCTTTCAGAATGATTGATTTTGTAAGAGCCTACATCGAGCCTGTTGCTCTCTTATTGAAAATTAACATGCTTTTCCTGGCTCTTTTGTAATTCAATTACTCAATGCTAATGAATTCGATAAATCGATCATTGAATAAGGTATTAAGAACATGAAACATTGATTGTACTATTATTTCTTTCACAATCCTTTATCTTGTCTGTGTACTGTATATCATAATGTAGAATCAATAGAACTTCTTGCCTAATCCCTTAGGAGGAACTCTTTTTTCAGGAAAATTATGGCTTTCACATACTTGATGAGGAAATAGTTTTCTGGTTGAATCTTTCTAATTGAAAACTATAACAAAAAATATAAGGGCGAATATTATATTAAAGCATGGATTGCGCGTGAGGAATTCTCAATAATTGTATTGAATACTTGATCTCGTATTCTGAAACACATATTTCTAATTTAATTATTTGTAAGAGGAATTCTCAATTGGTACTTATTGTAGAACTCTCATTCTTTATTTATTTGTGAAAGGGAAAATCAACTCTTCATGATTCAATAATAATGAATTTAATGAAAATGAATCATACATTGAAAAGTATGCGTATGAATATGAATTCATACTATAAGTATCCTACAATATATTCCTTCTAATAAACTCGATAATTCTATAAGGCAAGTGATCGGTTGAATTCCTGTTTGAAAGAATAGAAAGGATGACAATCTCTTTAATCAACTCGGAGGGCATTTCAATTCTAGAAATTGAACTCTCATAAACTTAAAACAGGATAATGTGCGTGGTAAATTCCAATTATTTTCAATCTCCACATTATTTTCCTATACCGGAAAGATAATATAGTTGGGCATATTTTAAGATATTTTTTCTAATAGCAAATTATTCAGTTTATAATGCATTTATGAATGTGAGTGTTATACTATCACCCCATACTTCCTTTTGTTCCATAAATTGGGGCTTTCTACCACATAGAGTGTGAGTGATGTATATGTGATAAAAATTATGTTACTAGATTGTGCCTTGGTCACTGAGTGTAAATAATTTTGAAACCAATAAAGTTCTTTATCGAAAATTAAATTGGAATTTAATTGTTGATCAATCCAATTGATTGGTAATAACAAACGAAATCATCAAATATCATAATATAATATCATAAGGGAGGAAAGTGGTGCGCTTATCATCTTCATCCGTTGATCATCCACATTCTCCTTTCAAATCACTGATGGAATGCCCTGCACTAACAACCTCTATTCTCTGCAACCGCACTTGATTTTACTTTTATCTAATTAATATTAGCTTTTCCTTTATATGTCTTCTGCATTGAGATTGGTATTAGAATCAATTTTGAAAGGATAGATATTGGTTGAGTTTGCAGAAGAATATCACAATGAACAAAGGAAACAGCTCGAATGTGTACAACGTAATAAATAACGAGAAAGCTCGAAATAACTATAAAGTATTCAAGCCAAGCCTAATTATTATGCTGATAAAAACAGTGATTGAAGAAGTATATAGGTCTATATTATCACTCAAAGTATTACTAGGAGAAATAGGCTACATTCAGTACCTTTTTTCAACTTTATAATTGTTGGGGTATTAAAACTTTGAATAGAAAACCTCCAGTAGAAAACCTTTGAAGCCATTCATCTTTTCAAATGTTGACAAATAAAATCTATTCATTCATTCTACGAGTATCCCTTCTCGTAGTAACAAATGAGAGTTCTCTATCTCCAAACCGGTATGCCCTTACATTATCGAGAATTCTGGAAGATCTGGGAGTTCAAAGGTGATGAATTTCTAAAAAAAAATTGAAGATAAATATTGTATAAATCGTAGGAGATGTCGATGGGACTTGAAAGTTATATACTTTTTAGAAAAAGACTTACAAAGCTGCTCAAGAAAAAAGATAAATATTGTATGTGACCGTAACACACAACTATCACCTGGTTAAAGTATGTGTATATGTGTATATAATTTTTTTCCTGAATTAAGAGTGCACTCCTAAAGGATTAAAGATGTTGAACCGGCAAGATGTTCTACTGATTCTATGTAATATACAGACAAGATATGAAGGATGTTGAGAGAAATAATATTATACTCTAATTAATGTTTCCACGTTTTTAATTCCTTATTCAATGATCGCTTTATCAAATTGATCAGCATTGAGTAATTGAATTACAAAAGAGCCAGGGAAAGCATGTTAATTTTCAATAAGAGAGCAACAGTTATTCGATGAGCAGGCTCTTACAAAATCGATCATTCTGAAAGATCCAGCCGTCCAAAAGTATTGAATTTCTTGATAAATAGAAGAATATAAATTATTATTTATTTTTTAAGAAAAAATAAAATACAAGAAGATAAATTCTTGTATTAATCGTAGGGGATGTCGATGGTACTGGAAAGTTATGTACTTTTTGAGAAAAAGACTTACAAAGTTGCTCAATTTAACATTGAAAAGATAGGAAGAATATACTTTTAGAGCACCAATGACGTCACACCGACCAGCTGGTTTGGATTAATTGTCAACGCGCATCTTTTCGTGGCCAGTATCTTGTATTCTGTATACCTTGTATTTTGTATACCAGTACCTTGTAGGTACATTGGATAACACCTACTTTTCTCCCAACTTTTCTTTTTCTTCTGCTTCTCCTTCTTTGTCATCTTGTTCTTCTTTTTCTCCAAATTAGAGAATTCTTAATAATTGTCCTTTCATATTGAGTGATAGCTCATTTTACTCAGCTCTTCAAGGCGGTTTCAATGCATATTTCGGTTGCCTGACAAAACCTCACTAGTACCTCTAACCTCACCAGATAGGCTATGTATATTTTAATGAATTGCACTGTTAACTTATTTATTACACTGTTGAAGTATTTTTGGAGCAATCCCGATTGTCTGATTATTCAGAAACAATTATTGTTGTTTTGCATTAGGATTCTCTAGAAAATAATAAGTGATCAGAGAATCGACAGTCTTTAAAAAGTTGAATGAATATAAGTTTTGCGTAACCTTATCCGAGATAATGAAAACCGAGTTGAAAGTAATCAATTTATTATAAATATCGTTGAAATAAAGATAGTCATTAAAATGTGATAAGCATCCTCAAATTCTTCTACAACTTTGTCACACTCCATTCTCCCCCTTCGCAAGGACGTTGCAAGGGGGTCTTGGTCTGGACCCACCTCCCGAAATTCATATTTTCATTAAATTTCAAAAAATAAAGATGTTTTGAATCTTTCAAAAATGTTGAGCAGATTTTGCGTTTTATCAGCGTTTTCGAGGATACAGATGTTTAAAATTAATATAGAAGTACAGTTAGGGCAGATCAACTTTGTCTTTGAAAGGATTCGAAATTTCATTAGAGATAGGCCTACGCCCGAAAATAAGGGTTTCAGCGGTTTTCCAGCCTTCTTCTGTGTTTCCTTAGCTGCTGCTTGATGATACGCCTATTTCCTAAGCATTTGGAATGAGCTTTTCCTAGTTTTTCAGTAACTACTGAACTTGAAAAAGTTTAAAATCGATACACGGGTTCAGCTTAAGTGCTGTATTGAAGGGTTTTTCCCCAGTATTTCATTGCATTTTTCTAGATTTTTCAAGTGCATTGGAACTCAAAGAAGTTGGATGGAATTAATGTTTTGAAACTACTTCTCTACTTATCATTTCTATGTCAAATTTCAAAGTACTAGACTGAAATACAAAAATCCTTTTAAAGTATCATATAATGTATGTGTTACATACGTCTTCGTATAACGTACTATGTCTCTACATGGGAATTAATATTTTTAATAATCTTAATTAGAATAGACAAAGATATTTGCAACTCTAAGCTACTTGGATGTAATTAATTAAACAGTAATTGCGTCGAACTTGAAAGTCTCTATAATCTATTAAATATTTGAAGGGAGAATGTGGAATGTAAATGGAGGCGAGTGAAGCGAGCCGACTCTTTTTGTGTGTCATACCTCTTTCTTCAACAAGCAATACTTATTTTTCCAATACTTCCAAATATATCATGATGCCATAATGTGAGCATAGTGTAATAAATTGTATTTGTGGAAAAATTGATGGATTCTCCAAACATATTTGATTGCAATTGCCAATAGGGCTAGTCCCATATTGATACGCGACGCGGCGGGACACGAGTCTGCTAGATGAGATAATATTATTTTTATGATCATAATATTGTAATTTCCACAATGAGACAAAGTTCATTATAAATCAAATATGAGACAAAGCTTCATCATAAAATAATGAAAATTACTTTATAATATGATGTTAACTCATATAGCAGACTGGGGTTACATCATGTCACGTCGCGTGTCGTCGCAATATGTGACCAACCTAGAAGTTAGGTTTCAAATCTTGGTTTTTTATAAAGTTTATAAGTTAATAAGTGTATAACATTAACCAGGTTTCAGAAATCTACAACCCCTCTTTCTATAGGTGCGTACAGACTTACGCGCCACAATCACGCGTATTTCGCTTTTCATCAGCTCTATATCTTCTGCATTTGTACAGAAAAAGTAAAATACAGATATAATAGGCATAATATTAGCTGATGAAAAGAGAAATACGCATGTTCGTGGCGCATAAGCCTGTACGCACCTTCACAATGAACAGTTCTCACTCTTGAATGTTCCCCTGTCAAGAATAACTTATGCTGCATACCTGAGATAAACTGATATTTGTATGATGTAGCGCACCTTAATATAATATAGCCATGAATTATAATATCTGATTCACAAATAAGGTCCATATTGTTCTTACGTGACTGTGTTTTTGATATAAATTGTATTTGGTGAATACCAACCTATGTAGGTAATCATTAGCCTAATTATTGAATATTTAATATTTCACTTCTGGCCCCTCCCACAGCAATAAATAAATCCTGGCTATGTCTTCAACCCTCAACTGACAATAAGAGTAAAGATAAAGAAAAAATAGAATTGGATCGTTTTCAACTGTTGCAATTATTTCACAGAAACTTGAATTTATATTGTTTACAATAAAAAAATTTTATTTTTATGTTACAAAGACTGAAAGCTCAGAAGCTTAGGCGTGGATAATATCGTACAGGACGACAGTTCTGGAGACTTTTTTTAATAACAGATTTTTCTGGCGATTTGAGCCCTGAATAATTTGTACTGATTACTAAAATATTATAATTGATATTATTGATTCACAGCCAAGTATAGATATTCAGTTATAATAAACCAGTGTGTACGGTTAGTGGTTTTGGGTACGAATTAAAATGGCTGGTGCATTGAAAAAGGAGCTTAATGTGGATTATTCATGATATTAGATAATGGTGATGAGTACAGTAGTAAACGTTTTATCTGTTCTTATTACCATTATTCATAATGGTGGTTATTTATAATAATAGTTTGATTATCTGTTTCCCAAAACTGTCTAGTCCTCAGTCAACCTATACACAATACTACTAAATTTCAAATTTTCTGCTTATTGATTTTCGAAAAAAGCTTAGAAAACGTAGAAATAGTGACAAGCACTGAACACTAATGAATGATCAGTTTTCAGGAATAACCATTTTCAACTACAATATAGGAGAAAGTATTTTGATGGGAATTCCCTTACATAATCCAGATGCATTGGAATCCTGGTGATAGTTTGTTCATAATATACTGAAAATATGTATTGATCTCTAATGAATTTTCTACAAGCTCAGTTTTTACCAAATAAATTTTTCAAATTGAAGATCTTGTAAAGTTGATACAATCAGAATCCCGTGAAAACTGTGCTATACAAAATTCATAGTTTATAATAACATTTTTCCAAATTTTGGACGCATTTTTGAATGCGTTTTATTGAAAAAACTATGCTTGTACAAAGTTAAAGCTTCACAACATATTCTGACAACGTGAAGTTTGAAGTTTCTTTTCAATTTTTCTAAAATATTTCGACACCTGTGCACTACAAGTTCACAGAGCGTTAGGAAGCCTGTACCTTTGGTGTTATTTTGTAGCATCAATATATTCAATATAAATCATGATAATATCATTCTAGAATGATGTTTAAAAATGCATATAGAACAATGATAAACAGAAAATAGACGATAAATAAATGAATGAATTTATTTCTAGTTAAAAAATATCAAAACATCCAGTAGAAATTAATTCATTAAGAAAGATATAGTAATAGTAATTCTATAATATTATAAAGTATAGAATTGGCTTACACACAAATGGGATGGGAAATTCGCGAATGAGGCATTCGCGTGAGAACTACTCAACTGATTCACTTGAAATTTTGTACGATGATTCTTGATTTACTGAGGAAGATTATGTTTTATTCCTACCTACATCATGTTTGTTAATTAATGAGTAATAAAAACAAATTTATTTATTCTGTGATACAAAGTATATGTGGGATGAAAGAGCCAATCGAATCGTTTTATTATTGATTGTCCATATCTACAATTGAATATGTTCAATATCAAAACCTAAATTCAATCTAAACCACTATTCAGTGCTTAAAAAATACCCTTGCGGAGTATGGTTTAACTGCTGGTATTATTTATATTTATGATTATAATTATTCTATGAGTCTAGTTCAAGCAGCATAATTATTCAAGGTTTATTGATGATAATAAACTGGGCTTCTGTATATGGCACAAAAAAACTGAAATCCATTCGAAGACAAAAATTTAGATTCTATCATTTTAGATTATTTTAGATTATTTTGGATTATATTTATTATGTATTCCAACGCTGGTGAACAGTGAGTAAATAAAATAACTGTTGTAGCTTATAATATTGTTTAATTATTATTAAATAGTATAATAATATATAAAAATAATATTGTTTAATTATTATTCTAGAAGAATCGCAAAGCGTAGATTTGTAGAGAGAAGAATAAAAAGAATTTGATTTATGTAGGTACTGAAATTCCAATTTCCAATACAGTTTATCAATATAGATGTAATAACGACATGATAGTCATTATTCAATAACATTCCTAATTAGCCAGATATAATCGATTATATCTGTATAATCGGTATTTACTCACTGTTCACCAGCGTTGAAATACATAATAAATATAAGCTCTTGTTCTATAATGAAAGTTGTTCTATAAAAAAAATATTTATTTATGTCAAGTGAATAGTAAGGGAGAGTAGGTGAACAAGAGTGTGAGAGAGAAGTACTGTATAGAAGTGTGTGCTTGTGTGAGAAAGAAGGAATGTATAGGATTGATTGAAAGATACATTGACAGAGCATCAGGTACGCGCGCGCGCGCGCGCAGAATTATTATTTTTTCCTTATAATATTACTATTGTGTATGGTGTTCTATGAGAGAGAACGAGTGAGAGTGAATGTCGAGAGAGAATGATTGTACTGAGCGAGCGGTGGGAGGGGAGCACATGTGTGAGAAAGAGGGAATGTATATGATTGAGAGGAAGAAACTTTGACAGAGCAAAGTCTTCTATGAGAGAGAATGAGTGGGAGTGAGGTTTGAGCATGGTGTCGAGAGAGAAAAAGGGTATTGAGCAAGCGGAGGGAGCGGAGTTGTGGGGAGAGAAATACCCCTCAATGACGTCATAGTTAGGATAGGATAGGTGTGACGTCATTTACGCGTGACGTCATTCATGGGATGAATGTCCGCATACGACAACGGAGCGAACTTCAATACATAACCTCAAATCAAGTTCAGTCTGAATAAATGGCGCGAACAGTCAGACCCACGGGAGTGAACTATTATACTCCATTACACGAACGCCATCACATGGTAGGTCTGTGGAGCAACTAAAGATGCTTGGACCAACTTACTCGAACAGACCAACACGAGTTGTACACATTTATACAAACGACCCACTTTGTGTTAAGGAATGAACCTATATATATATATATATATATATATATATATATATATATATATCAACTATCTGTAAAATACACTTTTTCGCCAGTGGGAGTAATATGGTAAGTATGCTATTTATTTACAGTATTTAAAGTCGGATCAGTCGACTAACGTTAGTCTAAAAATCATGAACTGCAATTAATAGCTGAAGTTACTAATACCGTAGACTATATGAAAATGCTAGACAATCATCGAAAGATATGGATCTTCATGAAAAGTATTTATCAATATTAACAATCAGACCAGTTCTATCCAGTCAAGTCAGTTCTATTTTTCATCTATCCAATGAAAATTTTATACACATGAATAGAGCAATAGAAAAATAAAATGATAGAAATTATTGAACCATACATGAGGTTTGATAAATGTTCAAAAAGTTGAAAGAAATAAGTTCCTATTAAAGTGAGAAGTCAGAATATAAATCAATCAACAATATTTTTAAATGAGAATAAAATTGTTTTATGAAATTCAATTCAATATAGCCTATAGGTAGATATGGGATCTAATAGAATGTTTTGATCGTAAAGTGCCATGAAATTTCCCAATTAATCATAATTTTATTGACTTTTGACAGATTAATCAAGAAAATTCAAATATTCATCACTAGTATGAATTAAGTGTTAGTGTTTCTTAGCATGAATTCCCCTCTTTATTGAATTTTAATTACGTACCTACAGTATTTGATAGAAAGACAAACTCCTATTGATTATTTATTATAATTGATTCAATAATTTTATTCTAATATAAAAACTAATAACATTTACTAGACAATACTGATATTACGCTTTACTTATTCAATCTAATGACAATATTATCATAAAATCTTTTTTAGTTTCACAATTAATATTGGGGCAACGAGATTTGCTCGTTATTTTCATTTATTGATAAACAGAACACAATTCTCTAAAATGATCGTGTTCATATTTCACAGTTGGCTATATGTCATCTTATGAATTTCGGGGATGCGATATTTTGATTTTTCACATAGGTACTCACTCGCTCACTCACTTTTTTACTATCCACAGCTGTTTCAGCCAAGGATGAATTATCCTTTTAATGTCGTTCAGCGAGTTTTCCCAAGGATGAGACCTAGTGCAATCGAATCTTTATATTATCATAAACCTACTATGTTCCAAATTTCATGAAAATCGTTAGAGCCGTTTCCAAGATCGGTTAAACATAAATAGCCAGATTTAAAAATAACCAGGTATATAAATACAGAAATCACTCGCTCAATACAATAGGATTTGATAAGTTTCAAATTAATAGAATCATTGAAGAATAATCAGGTTTCAGCTGAAAGTTGCACTGTTCACAAGTTTTATTTAACAAAGCAAACAGTGCTATCCACTACATGTGGCAAGTCTGGTATGAATACGAATAGTTGATATAAACTGATATTTTAATTATGACAAGAAACTCATCTTGAAGCTTTCATATCGTAAATCAATGTAATTTATGATCAAACACCATTATAATTTATTATTACTTATCAATGGAAGTTGTTAATGAAGAGTTCTCAACAACCTATAATACAATCATGTTGTTGCTAAAAGAAAAGTTGTGTGCTGAAAGAAAAAGAGCTGAGAGGAATGAGTGAGTGAGAACAATAATAATAAAAATTAGTTTCATGAAACGGTGGCTGTTGAGAGGGGAGGGTGCAGATACATCACAAGATGTTTGTACTCATTTCAACTGGTTTTATTTCAGTAAAAATCAGCTGGAAGTTTCAAGTGAAAATGCGAGTGCATGAATGCTGATTGCATTTGTGAGTCTAGGACGAGGGAGAAGGATGAGAAGGGAGTCGACTGTGTGTGTGAGGTATGAAATTGTGATGTCAGCGAAGTTCCATCTTTGCATAGGCTATCTTTCTCTTTACTTACTGCACTGTGCTCTCTCATGCTTTCGCCTATGGTACATCTGTACATAGCGCAAACTGGTTTTCTTTCAGCAAAAATCAGCTGGAAGTTTCAAGTGGGAATGCGAGTGCATGAATGCTGATTGCATTTGTGAGAATGCGCGCGCAACAGTCTAGAATGAGAAAGATTTATGAGAAGGGAGTCGACTTTGCATGTGATGTATGACACTGTGACGTCAAGCGATGGTCCATCTGTACATAGACTATCTCTCTCTTCACTAGCTGCACTGTGCTCTCTCAATTATTTCAGTGACAGAGAAACAATGGTGAAAATTGGAAACAATATTAGTAAACCAAAAACCCAAACATTTGGAGTCATTCAGGGTTCCCCTCTATCCCCACTACTCTTCAACTTATATATAAGTGATCTTAAAAACTGCAACTTCAAGGGAGAAGTATACAACTATGCGGATGATACCATTATGCTATTTGCAAGTAAAAGTTTAACAACTGCAGCTGAAAATTTACAAAAAGATTTGAATACAATAACAAAATACTTCCACAACAACTATATACATATCAACAGTACAAAGACAAAAACAATAGTATTTGAAAACCCAAAAATGAGTATAAACATCCTTGACCCAAACAATAGAGTTAAAAGTCATAACTATAAATGCTTCACCACTTTAAATCCATGCAACTGTGAGAAAATTAAACACTCAGATACAGTTAAATATCTTGGACTGAATTTTGACTCAAACATGAAGTGGCACACCCATTCCCAGATGCTGGCAAAAAAACTGAGGTACATAGCACATAGGTGTTACCAAATGAGAGAATTACTGCCTCTGAAAGCAAAACGAACAGTCTACTTCAGCTTGGTTGAATCTCAAATACGATAATATGGTATAACTGTCTATGGACATGCACCCAATTATATATTGAACCCAGTAAGTCAGCTGATCAACAGAATCAAAAGGATATTTTTCCAAGGAGTGGATACAAACAGTAGGAACAGTGTGTCACGATGTATATCGTAGCTAGTGAGGGGAATTGAGTTTAGGGCTTGTTCTAAAGACGCTTGGTTATCTCTTGATGAAATCGCGAAGTCCAACGAGCAGCCCAGCCACTGGGCTACCGCTCAGCAGTGCTGCGCATCCTTACTCCCCTCCCTCTCGGCCACTGAGGGAGGCTCGTGAAGGGCTAGTAGGAGACAGTCTAGTGCAGGTGTCCAGGGCGAGTGGTCGACAGAGAGAGTGAAGGAAGCAGCATGCAGCTAGCAACATAGTACATCTCGTATCCTGAGTGTACTCCGACTCCTTCAACTACTAGGAGTTGTTTCTGTGGTTAACGGGGGTTAATCGAAGACACTGGAAGCTCCGAGATTCAGCACTCACTTGGGCGAGTGTTGTTCGACCATTTTGACGACTTTGGGCAGCAACCTGCCTGTTTCAACCAGTAGTGGCACGTCAGGTTTTGGCTAAAACCTGACTGGACCCTGGTACATCATCGCGGGAACCAGGAAGGGTGAGAGGACCTCGAATAAGGCTCAGGTAGGCCTTTCTCGACCCCAAGACGTGATCCTGACCACAGGAAATAGCCGGTGCCCGAGGTTAGGGACCCAGTGACCAGAGGTGAAGCCCGGTGCATGGGCTCCTATAGCTTGCTATTCTGGCTTCTAATAGCAAGAGGACCTCGAGTAAGGCTTGGGAAGGCCTTTCTCGACCCCGAAACGTGACCCTGACGGCAGGAAATACCCAGTGCCCGAGGTTAGGGACCCGGTGACCAGAGGTGAAGCCCGGTGCGCGGGCTCCTATAGCTTGCTGATTCGCCTTCGAATAGCAGGAGGACCTCGAGAAAGGCTTGGGAAGGCCTTTCTCGACTCCGAGACATGATCCTGACCCCAGGAAAACACCCGGTGTCCGAGGTTAGGGACCTGGTGACCGACTACTGCAACCAGTTCCAAGGCTCTCAAACCCTGCTATTTCGGATCCTAATAGCAGGAGGACATCTAGTGGCAATCGGAAACGCTACTCCCATAACAGAGACCCCCTCACAGCAGACACCAGATCGTTCCTGTTCCTCTCACTCCACGCCCAACCCTGTTAGGCAGTGCAAAGCACGGCCCCTCTTACCTAAAAGAGGGAAGCATTTCTCCAAGGTGCTCAAGACCCTGTTTCAACCGCCGACTCGAACGAGGGTGGTTGGCAGACGCCCCACCAAGTCTCCCGTCCCCTGCTGCGGCCCACCCCAGTCGCCAACTGAGTCTAGCCAGCCCAGAGCGACACTGGGAATTCTGGTAGAATAAGGTGTGGGCAAAAATCTACTCAGACCTTATAAGTTTTTGGTAAGTATTGTCCATGTTTTCTATTTCAATATGGAATAGAAAACTAAAGAGCCAGAGTCGTTTCTCAATTTGGGTTTTCCATGGCAATCAGTGCAACGCCAATCTGTTTTTTTCTGACCGGACATCCCTCTATAAGTCGTTTCTCGAAGTCCGGAGCATTCAAAATCCATTCGTTGTTCGCATCCGTTGCATTTGACCAATTCTCCATCATTGGGGAGTTCATCATCGCATTTAGTACAATTTTTCATTTTTCAGTTTAGTAGTTAATAACTGTATTTCAATAATGTCTATGACTTTGATGATTCTTTGGATTTAATGTTTTATACCACCTGTCTCATCAACAGCACACACTAGCCCACATAATAGTTTAATTGTTCATGTTCATGATCTATGTATATAATGCGGTAACCTTCTCTATTTCTATTCGATGAATAGTTATAATTGTTTGTAAAGTTCAAATTTTCAATATATTTATACTCCTACCTTATTTTTTTACAGTCAGTGCCAGTTAACTAACTTTGAGGTTATAATATTAGAACTTTACACTTCAGGTTGAATTTCGTAATATATCCACATCTGGTTAATTTCTAACTATTTTGCACTTTTCCCATTCCATTATATTTCTATCAAAACACTTTTCAAGTACCTTAGTTGATTATTGAACTTATTTCGAAACTTTTTTAACAGACTATTGCAAGTTTTGATTGAAATGCATCCAGTGCCACCTGGATAGTAATAATAATAATAATAATAATAATAATATAATAATAATAATAATAATAATAATAATAATAATAATAAAGGAATCTATCCATTGCCTGGATAGATTATGCAAAAGCCTTTGACTCCGTCCCACACAGTTGGCTGGTGCATGTTCTCCAACTTTATAAAGTCAGTTCAGGTATTGTCAACTTTTTGAAGCTAGCCATGACTGAGTGGAGTGTCAGGCTGTGTATTGGGGATGGAGTGGATCAATTTCAAACAGGTGCTATCAAGGTTGTCAGAGGAATTTACCAGGGTGACAGTCTGAGCCCTCTCTGGTTCTGCCTGGCCTTAAATCCTCTTAGTTTGTTGCTAAGAAATTCCCCATATGGATATAAGCTCAATGTTTCAAGAGAGCTTACAGTATCACACAGTTTCTATATGGATGACCTGAAACTTTATGCCAAGTCACCAGAGCAGCTTGAGAATTTGCTTCAGCTAGTCACTACTTTCAGCCAGAGTATCAAAATGAAATTAGGATTGGAGAAGTGTGCAGTACTGCATGTGAAGAAAGGTAAAGTAGTAAATACAGCAGAAGGGATGTTGACACTGGAAAATGAAATAGGGCAGTTGCAAATAGGACAGACATATAAATACTTGGGACTCCACCAGCATTTGAAAATCTCCCGTGTTGAAGTGTTCAGCCGCTTGGAAATTGAATTTAAGAGAAGACTAAGTAAAGTCATGAAATCTAAATTGCCTTCAAAGCATCTGATTAAGGCAATAAATTCTTGGGTTATTCCATCTCTGACCTACAGTTTTGGTGTTCTGAAGTGGTCTGACACTCGTCTGGAACAAATGGACAGGCTTGTGAGGACTCAAATGACGAAAAACAGGGTGCATCACCCAAGATCATCGATGAGTCATCTATATATGCCAAGGAAGCTGGGTGGCAGGGGCTTGTCCAGGGTTTCAGATCTGTGTGCAAAACAAGAGAAAAGACTAAGAGAGTATTTCACGTCTGCTAACACAAATCTCCTCAGGGAAGTGTGCCGACTGGATGAAAATTATACTGCACTTAACCTGAGGAATCCTAATGGTCGAGAGCCCTTGACATGGCATGATTACAAGGCAGAATGGCAACAGAGGGAACTGCATGGGCGCTACTGTAAGCATCTGAACTCTGATCATAATAATCATGACCTTTCAAGCAGGTGGCTGACAGATGGAAGTCTTTTCCCAGAAACAGAAGGCTTTATAATTGCTATGCAGGATCAGGTTGTCGCTACCAATGCCTATAGAAGACATATCATCAGAGATCTGAGCATAAGTGATAAATGCAGGCTTTGTAACGCTGCAGTTGAAAGTATTCAGCACATAGTTTCAGGCTGCTCAATATTGGCACCAAAAGAGTATTTGAGGCGACATAATAATGTTGCAAAAATAGTGCACCTGAAATTGCAGCAGGAATTTGGCTTCTTTGAAGAAATGCCCCCATACTATTCTTACTCTCCTCCTGCATTTATTGAGAGAAACCAGATTAAGATCTATTGGGATGTTCAAATGATCACTGACAGGCAAGTCATTCATAACAAGCCTGACATCCTAATGTTGAACATGAATCAAAAAGAAGCCTTGATAATTGATGTAGCCATACCAGCAGATGAAAATTGTCAAAGAACAAGAGGTGAGAAATTGAGGAAGTATCAAGAGCTAGCATTTGAGCTCAAAGATATGTATGGGCTCAATAATGTTAGAATAATCCCAATTGTAATATCTGTGAATGGTCTGGTTCTTAATTCAACAGTGGAGAGCTGTAAGGCTATTGATGTCTCAGAAACTCTGGTAGGGAAAATGCAGAAGTCTGTTCTGCTTGATACAGCTCGCATAGTACGCCAAACGCTCCAACATATTTGGTAAAATACTCCATCAATAATAGAAAATAATGCCAAGAGGTTGCATAAATTTTGCCCCTCTTCGCATAAGCTATCCGCAACTGCGTGAAAAAGAGAGAAAAATAATAATAATAATAATAACAGTTTGATAGGTATGTCAGGACAAGGATGACTAAATTCAGGATGAATCATCCACGTGCCTCGGTTGCTCGACTGTACCTACCGAGGAGTATATGGGAGGTCGCGGTTTGATGAGGGTATCAAGGTTATGTGTAAGTCAGGAAACGAAGTTAAGATCTTACTTCCAGAATGCTGATTCAGATTTGTTTGTGAAGGTATGCCAGCTGGATAATGGTTACACAGCCCTTGATTTAAGGAACCAAAGAAGTAGCGAGCTGCTATCTGCTCAAGACCTAAAAGAAGAATGAAGGACAAAAGAGTTACATGGACGGTTTTATGGGCACCTTAATTCAGAGCCAATAGGTCAAGAGCTGTCTTGTATGTGGCTAACAGTGGGAAGTTTGTTTCCAGAGACTGAGGGCTTTGTACAGGCGATTCAAGATCAAGTGATAGCAACAAATGCTTATAGGAGGCATGTAATGGGAGACAGGACCATAAGTGACAAATGCAGAATGTGTGCCAGTGCAGTAGAAAGTATCCAACATATTGTATCCAGCTGCTCAGTGCTAGCCCCAAGAGAGTATTTGTTGTGCCATAAGAATGTGGCAAAAATTGTGCACTTGGAGATGCAGATCAAGTTTGGGAATATTGCAGAGGTCCCCCCTTACTATAACTATCAGCCTCCTCCTCTGGTTGAGTTCAATCACGTCAAGATCCACTGGGATGTCTAAATGATTACAGACAGGCGAGCAGTACACAACAAGCCTGACATCCTAGTATTGGATCAGCTGGAGAAGAGGGCTTATATAATTGATATCACTGTACCTTCAGATGAGAATGCTCAGAAGACCAGAGGCGAGAAAAACCGAATCCATTCGGCGCAGATCTTTGCCCAACGTTCCAGTGCCATCCTTGGCACGTGTCCTGCCCATTTCCATTTGACGAGATGAGCTTCCTTTTGAAGATTCTTAACTCTCACCTGCTGCAGAACCTGGGTGTTTCTGACTTGCTGATTCAACAGCAGACCAAGTATGCTCCTCAAAATTTTCGTCTGGGTAGTCTCGAGTATTCTATCTAGCTGTGATGTTAATGACCAGGTCTATGCACCATATAGAATTGTCGGGTATATGCATTTCCTCAAGACGTTTGATTTCAAGCTGTTTGAGAAGTCACCTTTGAATATTTTCTTCAATGACCAATATTTTGTCCGCCCTTTTTTGATCCTTTTTTTTACTTCCTTCTCAGTTTGGTTATCAAAAGGTAAACCTAGCTTTACTGAAAGGTAAACTGACCTGAATGTTCATACTCTTCGACATATTCTATATTACCACATGTCACCATTACTTCCTCCTTGTTGAAATTTATCATCACTCTCGTTTTGCTTGCATTCAATTGAAGGGACATCCTTTCACTGACCTCTATCAATTCATTCAACATTTCTGTCATCTCCCCAGCACTTCCAGCGATCAACATCACATTGTCAGCAAAACGCAAGTTATTCAGTTCGACTACATTTATCAGCATTCCTCTATTCTCCCAATGCAATTGCTGAAAAATATGCTCTAAACAACAGTTGGAGATTAATGGTGACAGAGGACAGCCTTGCTTGACGCCTTTCTCCACTTTCATACTTCTTCCTCTTCTCTCCAGCTCCACGTAGACCTCACTATTTCCATATAAACTCTTAATTTTATCAATATACTCTCTTTCCACTCCAGCTTCCCTCAATGACTCCCACATTTTGACGTGTTTCAAACTGTCAAAAGCCTTACGAAAATCAACAAATCCTAAATATAGAGGGATTTTATACTCCTGGCATTTCTCTATTAACTGGTTGGCGGCTTGTAATTGATCAACAGTTAAGAAACCTGGTCTGAATCCGGCTTGGTCTATTGAGTGGTTCTCATAAATCCTGTTTTATGTCTAATTATAATTTTTTATGTCTGATCTGGATCCTTTCTTAGATAGAATAATTACTTTACTCCTTTTCCACTTATCTGGTATTATTCTTTCTCTTAGAATTTTATTGAATAGTAATTTCAAGGGTTTCAGTAACAATTCTAGACCAGATTTAATCGCCTTATTCGTGATGCCATAATCGCCGGGAGCTTTGTTTTTCTTTAGATGCTTGATGGCATGCCTTATTTCGTCTTCCATTATGTCCGGTTTCTGAAATTCAGTTTCGCTCTCTTGTGTTCTTGCTCGCTCTGTTTCTCCTACTACATTCCTATCACTATATAGATTTTAATAGATGTCTGTTATTCGATTTATTATCTTACATATTCCTATCTCTTTTCCAGCATCAGTGTCCAGAGTTGGAATCCACTCTTTTCTTGTTTCACACAACTGTTTGTTGATATCCCTTGTTGATTCTGTACTATTCATGATTGAATTGATTACCCTCTCCTTATACTCATTAATTTCCTTTCTGATTCATCTTCTAACCTCTTTCAATTATTGGTGCTTCATCTTTTCTACTTCTGACTTCATTCTTATTCTGTTCAATCTTTCACGTTCTTCAATCATTTCTTTTGTCTCTTCTGATAATCTATTGCTTCTTCTCCTTCTTCCTTCCCCTGTCTGCAAACGCCTGTTCATTTTATTTGATGCTTCAATGATAGACTCTTCTATCTACTGATACACCTCTTCAACGGTACTATTTAAATTGAAGTGTCTCCTATTCAATTCCTCTGATAGATTCTCCAAAAATACTTGTTCATTTAACTCACCAACTTTCATACTGTCTTGCTTACGAACGAGAGATCTCTTTTTTGGAATTAACATTCCTCCCAGCCGTAATCTGTGATCAGAATCAAATTCAAAATCTTTTATCACCTCGAAGTTTTGCATCATATTATTATGTTCATCCATAATTATGAAATCTATTTCATGAACATTATTTAACGGAGATTTCCATGTTTATCATCTAATTTATTGACCTTCAAAGAAAGTGTTCATTAACTTGAGGTTGTTTCCCACTAGAAAGTCCAGAAGTTTATCTCCTCTCTCATTCCTGATTCCTACTCCACATTCTCCAAAAATGTTCTCTTCTCCTGGGATTCTAGTTCCAATTCTTGTGTTGAAGTCTCCTATAATCTTAAGGTTTTTTGGAATGTATGATATTTTCCAAAGAGTCGTACAATTTAACGATTTCCTCATCTGAGCTATCTGCTGTAGGTGCATGAACTTGTATCAACAATAATTTCCTATTTCCTTTGTATACTCTAAGTAGTGCCATGCTTATTATATCTGTATCTTATTATTTGTAAGAATGTATAAGATAAGATATAATAAGCTTTCCATCAGCTGGTGGAGAGAGGAATTCACTTGTTCATGGTGCATAAGTCTGTACGCACTTTTATGCATCCACACTGGCTATAGGCAAGCTTTGTTTGTCGGTCGAAACTAAAAACAGATACACAGTTTCCTTATAATAATCATATTATAAGTTTGTCTTATAACTGTATGTAAAACAATGAAACTGATTATTAATTTAATTTGTAATTCAATTCCACTTATTATATAACAAGCATGTATGTCAAACGTTTCTTTAGTGTGAGCAATAAAAAAATATATATTTATAAATACTGATATATATTTGAATATCCCAAGAAAAGTTTATCTATAAAATTTATCTATATCTATATTTATCTATAAAGTTATATCTATAAAAGTTTATTTATATAGAAATCACCCTCAGTACGACAGGTGTGATGTGAGGCTTCACAGGAAGATTACATGGTCTTACTGCATAGTCTCTGATTTATGGAAGAGAAAATTTGCAGTTAGTTAATGTTATAATATCGTCACACTTGAAACAATAACATTTTGCAGGCAAGTATTATGAGGATCAAAAGCTGCACTTACTCAAAACTAGTTCCAGATGGAATTAAAAATCTGACAAATGCATCGAAGTTCATGTCTCCGTTTTCTCTGATGTATTTAAGAAGGGCTTCCTTGAAGGTTTCTGTCATGAACAATAGAATTTATTATTATTTCAATTGGTGATATCTTATTAGGGACATGGATATGAAGATCAGATTTTCATAACAATAGCATGAATATAACTCAATAAATACAATGCCAAACTGAATAATATTATATTAAAATAACATTTACTTTTAACTAGTTAAGCATTCATTATGAATATCATCAATTCAATTGATGCTAACAAAAATGAAAGTGAATCTTACTATACCTACACAATAAATGAAATTATAAGAGACGATGAAATGTTTTGGAATGTTCTGAATTTTTTTCGCAAACACTAGTGAATAGTTGGGCTATTATTACTTGATACCGCAATGAAAATATGGTAGACTTCATATTATATGGTCTCTTGTACGCGGATGACATTGTCATCCATGCAGATAGTCCTTCTGACATGAGAATCAAAATAAAATGCTTGGAGGATTACTGTGAAAGTCTGAAATTGAGGGTCAACATTTCCAAAACCAAGATAATTCTATTTCATAAAGGAAGGTTGAGAAAAAACAGACCCTTCTATTATAAGGGCAATTAAATAGGGGTCTGCAATAGTCATACTAAATACTTGGGCGTGGAGTATAGCTCTTCAGGACGTTTCAATGTACACTGCTCATCTATAATATCCAAATCCAAAGGTGTCAGCGAAGTCATGCTACAGGTTTTGAGAAACGCTCGTTCGGATTCATGGGATAGCAAAATAAAACTGTTTGAAGCAGTAGTCCTTCCGACGGCGGTGTATGGGGCGGAAGTATGGGGCTTGGCATGTGCTGAGCAAGTAGAGAAAGTTCAACTCTGGTTTTTTAAAAGACTATTGTTTTTAGGCTCACGTACACCGAGCTGGGCATTACGTTTGGAGACAGGAGGAGTGAAAATTGTTAATTTGATCATCTTCAAAACTTTATTTAACATGGTTGATAAAAATATTAAACATGCCAGAAGACAGGTACCCAAAGATTTGCCTTAGAAAACTTATGATTTTGTCGGGAAGTCAGTTCTATCAAAACAGAAATAGTCTCAACTGGGTGAATTTGGTAAAGTATCAATTAGATTTAACCTCTTCCAATACTGATTGTAACCAACAAGAAAATTTGGTAGCATCACTTAGTAGGATGAAATGAGATATAGTAAGTAGGCATGGTTTAGCATTGTACGAAGCAGACAAACAGGAAGCATTTAATTCAATATTTCTTTCCCATTTTACAAGGTTTTAAATCCCAATTTTGCTCTTGGCGACCAGCTTAGGATGAGGACACCATTTGAATATATATAAGATGTTTCACAAAGCTAAGAACTGCTTCGAAATTTGGTTTTTACCTTCATCTACAGAATCGTGGAATTTACATAGATAGTACTGAGTACTGCCCGCTTTGTAACATGCGGGAGGATGAAACACCCACTCATGTTCTTGTTCGCTGCCCAATGTATGTAGAAATAAGACAACAGTTTCTGAATAAATATGTAGCAAACATAGTTAATTATGAAGATGAAGCTCTAGTTCTCCTTTCAAATGTAACACCAGATAAAATAAGAGATATTTACAAATATATGACTAATGCGATTAACGTGCGAAATTACATCTTAGAGACTACTGGGCCGTGCTATGAATCTAGAAGGTTGATTTGGAATTTAGAATTTAGAAGCACACACAATATAACTAAAAAAAAAGAAGCTTGATAAACATACTTAGTGCTAGAGAATTGGAATCCAGAAATGTCAAAAGAGACAACGAAATAGAGAGAAGATATCAAGTATAAAATTGTCGTCTCTTACAGTTAAATTCAACAGTTAATAAAACCAAAAATTTAGTTGCATCATGAAAACCGAAAATAGAATTACTAAATTTAGAAAGTTATCTCCGATACAGATACCTAATTCGTTAGTAACCTACTCTGTCTGCTTTACATTAAAAACGTTTTAGATTGAATCATAAGAAGCTTAAAGGACTCTAATTTCAGAAAGAAGAACTGGAAATTATCATAGATATTTCTCAGAAGTTAATCATAAATAACAATACATATTTCAAGAAAAGATCAGAATAAAATTCAGAAAACTCTTGTCACATTTAGAACACACTTGGAAACTTTTAAAACACTATCTAAATATGATCAAATATTAATAATCTCCGATAATATCTATTCTGTATCTTTATAATTATTATGAAAGCTGCAAAGACAAATATTCCTAAAGTATTACATCACGGAATTCTACATGGGAAGACTATTCAAAAAATATGTGACATCAAAACGAATTTAGAAAAAAAGGTTAGGGTCCTTGAAACTTCGATTCTTCACATCTTTAAGATGAAAATATCATTTACAGAACATTTATGGACCTTTAAACATTTTATAGGCTGGTTCAACTCTTAGTAGTTTATTAGATTATAGAATACAGGGTGATTCATAATTATGGTAAAATTATTTAATACGTGATAGTAGAGGTGAAAAAAAGAAAAAATGTTCTTATAAACATATATCCATAAACGCTTCATTAGCGAGCTATACAGAGTGAAAGATTTCGCCCGGAATTCATTTCCTCTAGTGAAATACACCGATGCTGAATTGTTTGGGGACTAGTTTATAAAAAACGTATGGTAAATTCATATGGAAAAATATCTGAAAAATTGAATAAAACTAGTCTGGAAGCTGTAGTATGAGTAGTTTTTGAGAAAAAAGTTTAAATATGCAAGAAATCTACGTAGAAAAACACAGACTTCTAAGTTTGATGCCCAATAACCTTCTTTAATGACCAGTAAACAAAATTTTTTTGAAATAAAAAAATGTAGAGAATTTAATTCTGAAAAGAATGATGTAAGCTGTGTAAACTAAATTCAAATAAAAGTTGAATAAAATGTATTCTAATGTAGTACATTACACCACAAAAATTTGCTGTTTTATGAGGAGAGAACTAATAACTCATAGGTTGTAGCTGATTGCAAATAAAACATGGATTTGAATAACAGCTGTTCCAAAACAGCTGATCAATTTTGTTTTAAATAAGAAAATATTCAAAAGAAAATATCAGCTGAAAATTATTTTCAGAAATATTTTAGCTCACTGCTGAACAAAACAACAAACTGTAAGTTAGGCCTACTGTAACCGCGCTGTGTTTTTTGTTTAATCTATTAACCAATTATTTGTAACCATTTCACTTTGCTTTTTTGTGTTGAGTGTTAACTTTTTAAAAAACGGCAGGTAACTTTAGACATTATTCATACTCCGAATTAGCAGACGTGCATTTAATGTATGGGATGGGACACAGTAATAGAACTGAAGCAAGACGTTTGTATCAAGAAAACTTTCCTAACCGAGTATGTCCAAGTTCGAGGTTTTTTGCCACTATTCATCAACGTCTGTCTGAAAGAGGTTCTTTGATGTCCAAAGAGCACATTTATGCAGGCAGACCCCGATCCACTTGGACTGTTGAGTTAAAGGAACAAGTTCTTAATGAAATTTATGAAGATCCAGAGAAGAGCACGAGAGAATAATCAGTGCAGTTTAATGTCAATCGATCTATTAGTTTGAGGATCCTAAAAGAGCAACAATTACATCCATACCACCTCCAGAAAGTTCATACTCTATTACCACGAGACTGTATTCCCCGTGCTGGTATTATTTGCCGATGGTTTTTAGAAAAACTTGTTAACCCAAACTTATAAACAACCGTTTCATTTACCGACAAGGCACACTTTACAAGAACTGCTATCGTTAACGTCCACAACCAACATATTTGGGCATCTGACAATCCTCATGCCATCAATCCTAATCGTCCACAACATCAGTTTTCAGTAAACATTTGGGCAGGAATCATAGGAGATCATCTACTTCTGTTCGAGCTTTCTCCCAGGCTTAATGGCATAATCTACTTGAACTATTTGAGAGAGGAGCTATTTATCTTACTTGAAGATGTACCTCTTCAGTTGCACCAATACATTTGTTTTATGCATGATGGAGCTCCAGCACACTCCAGTGTTGCTGTTCGTGAACACGAACACCTGAATCACAGGTTTCCAAATCAATGGATAGGCCGAGGTGGGCCAGAACCATGGCCAGCTAGGTCACCACACTTGAATCCTTTGGATTTTTATCTTTGGGGACACTCGAAAACCTTAGTATACAATACTCTGATTGATACAATTGAAGAACTCCGATTAAGAATTTTGAACGGAATAGGAATGATAATTGAAGGAGACTTCAGGAATATTTGAACTGGTCTGACAATCGATGAGAAGACGTCTGAACATAATGCATTAATAACAACATAGGTCACTTTGATCATCATCTTTAGTGTTTTGGTGTAAGTTTGATGTCATTTAGAAAATATGTTACTTTCATATAGGAATCAAACTTTTCATAAAAAACCGAATATTTTATTTGCAATCAGCTACAACCTATGAGCTATTAGTTCTCTCCTCATAAAACAGCAAATTTTTGTGGTGTAATGTACTACATAAGAATACATTTTATTCAACTATTATTTAAATTTAGTTTACACAGCTTACATCATTCTTTTCAGAATTAAATTCTCTACAATTGTTATCTCAAAAAAATTAAACCTTTACTTGTCATTAAAGAAAGTTATTGGGCATCAAACGTAGAAGTCTGAGTTTTTCTAGTAGATTTCTTGCATATTTTAACTTTTTTTCAAAAACTACTTACACTACAGCTTCAGACTAGTTTTATTAAATTTTTCAGATATTTTTCCATATGAATCCACCATACGTTTTTCAAAAACTAGTCCCCAAACAATTCAGCATCGGTGTTTTTCACCAGAGGAACTGAATTCCGGGCGAAATCTTTCACCCTGTATAGCTTGCTAATGAAGCGTTTATGGATATATGTTTATAAGAACTTTTCTTATTATTTTTACCTCTACTATCACGTATTGAATTATTTCACCATAATTATGAATCACCCTGTATAAATTTCAAGAAAACTGAAATTCCCAGCTGGATCCTTACAGAGAAAATATGGCCTCACATTTCAATGTAAAGATACAACCGAAAATCTACTATTCAAACAAAATAAAAATTTGTAATCTATTAATTCCCAAGTCCTAAATCTCAAAGCTACGATTTAACGAAAAGAGTCTAATTCAGCACGTTTTAATTGATTAAATGGTTCATGTTTTACACCCCTCACTTTTTGAAAGTCTATAGTCACTAAAACCCATTCTGTCACATCCGGAGTCTCTGGGACGTTCGTTTGATTTGGAAAAAAGTTGTTACCTCAAAGCTGTTTCTTCAATTTGAATCTAGGCTCGGTGATTGAACTCTACACGTACAAATGGGACAGGAGACAGCAGACCCCAAGCTTCTAGGACTGCCATCGATTCAGAGGCATCTAAGCGGCTTAAAGACACACGTTCACGAGACATTCATGAACCCGTACATTGATGGACTAGTACATTGACCGCTGTTAGAATAAAAAATAAACTAGGATAGAACAAATTAACATAACTTCAGTTATATCATAAAATCACCATTATTCAGGTTCTTCCTATATGAAATTCAAATACAAAAATCTGGTGTGGCGCACTCACACAACTTTCCTTGCCGTTATGAAAATTGATCACCTGACGCTAGTGTTCCCGCGCATCTCAAGTCTACTATTCAAAGATTTGAGCCAGCTGGTGACAGGGCAATAACGCTGGAGACACACATGAGGTCTGCTATCTCTTCATAGTGAATGATTTAATAGAATCAACAATAATTTGCAATTGAATAATGACATTTTCTCGAATTTAAAGCTTATTTTCAATTTTAGGTGAAAATGTTACTGAACATTAATTGTAGAGATTTTTATGCTCAATCTACTCCACTTGATTTTTTTTCGTTTCAATTGTATCTGAAGCCTGATAATTGGGAATCTATCTGCATTGATGGGGCGAAGCTCCTGAAATTTTTACAGATATGGGACTTGAGGCAGTTGATAGAGCTTATCGATGACTATTTTAGGTATGAATTTGATCAAAATCGTTGGAGCCGTTTTCGAGAAAATTGCAAAAAACCCTGTTTTTGAATTGCCATTTTAGCCGCCATTTTGAATTGCATCAGATCGAAATTGTTCATGTCAGATACGGTACTTATATCGTAAGGACCTTAGTTCCAAATTTCAAGTCATTCTGTTAATTGGGAGATGAGATATCGTGTACACAGACGCACATACACACACACACACACACACACACACACACACACACACACACACACATACAGACCAATACCCAAAAACCACTTTTTTGGACTCAGGGGACCTTGAAACGTATAGAAATTTAGAAATTGGGGTACCTTAATTTTTTTCGGAAAGCAATACTTTCCTTACCTATGGTAATAGGGCAAGGAAAGTAAAAAATACTTTAAAATACAAATAGCCATTACTTTTATAATATCATGATTTAATTTGAATTTATTTGTAGTCAGGGTCATTTCCTATATACAAAGAGGTGAGTACATATTTATTATTCCACTAGCAGGTAGCCCGTGCTTCGCAAGGGTCTTTCTTAAAACTTGACGTAATGAAATCTAGGAGAATTCAAAATAGGCCTATAAGAATCCTCGTTTGAATTTATATGCTGCATCTCAAGTAAATCAGTATGACCACCTTTCAATTAGAACAAGAAGTTGGATTCAAAATGGCTGAAAAAATTTGGGTGTGACGGATAACCTGTTTTAATCATTCGAAAAGGACCCCCAATCATACCTATCTTAAAGATAGAGAAGCAGAGAAATATTCTGCTGCTTCCATACAAACTGGAAGCATGACAAATAATTGAAAACTTGACAAACTGAAAACTTGATGTAATCAAATCTTGAAGAATTTGAGATTGGTCTATAAACACCCTCGGTTAAGCAAGAATCTATATGCAAAATTTCAAGTTAATCAGTCCAGTAGTTCTGACGTGATAATGCGTCAAACATAATTTCCCTATACTTTACACCTGTATAGGCTACGTTTATAAACCAGTTCTTTCCTTTATTATAGTAGACTACTAGCAGGGCACCCATGCTTCGCTACGGGAATTAAAAGATAAGATTATTTTTGTGAAATATTTATAATCTAAATTCTACCAAAATTGTTATAATCGTTTTTGAGATTAGGCCACAACTTGGCATGAAAATTATAGAGTCAAATCTTCTGAATAATTAATTGATGTGTTGAAACTGCTCTGTAGAATAGTAGTCAGATTGTAGAGAATTTTGTAGAATTTTGGGCGGGGCTTAAGAGTCGACCTCGACTTTATTCATTGGAAATTAATATTTCCCGTTGACAGTTATCAAATTAGCAGTGATCATGTTATTTTTGCTTTTGCTTGATGCAATTGAAGTTTGAATTGCAAATTAAGTTGATTCGGAATTTTATGACTCTGGTATCCATGGATCTCTTGCTTATTCTGAAATTTTTGGCATAGCATAACGCTTAATTTTCGTTCACTTATTCAAAAGTGTGAAAGCAGCAAATCCACTGATTCTTTCTTCCATGGAAGTCCATTCATACAAAAGAGTCAATTCATAATAGTTAGTATAACATTTATTGTGGCTGATTCCTCATGTCCTAAACTTTACTATCATAAATATTGAAGTGGGATGAATTTGCATAAATCTGAATAAAGTTTATGACTAAAGTTTTTCACTTTGATTATTAACTACCATTATACGATTTCTTTCTTCGATCTTAGCTTGAAACCAAAAGCTTAGGGATGAAAATTTGAATGTAAACCAACATATGACTCAATTTGATTTCTATCTAAAATATCGGGGCACCGAGCTTCGCTTGTTATCTATTTATTGATAAACAGAACACAATTATTCAAAATGATTGGAGAAGGACTAACAGGCACAGCCCAAAACTTTTTCTTCTCCGAATTTTTATTTATACACTATAAATAGTCCAAACAGTAGGTTATGTTCCATACACTTGAATTCAGATCTAATTTTAATACAAACATTTGAAAACAGAAAGGTTCTGCTCTAGATTGTTTACAGACCAAATTGAATAACAAAAAACACTCACTAATCACTTAAAAATGTAAAATAATGATTAACTTTGAAAATTATGATATACTCTAATTAAGGATGATATACCATATCATGTCAACAAATCAGATTAGTTTGATCAAGTCGATTAAAATTTCTATATTCAACTGCTGGACATAAAAAATCCAAAAAGTAGTCGAGGTTGTGATGAATTTTCTCCTCTTTTCACTCCTATGAATTATACTTCTGTTTTCAATACCGTTAAAAAGTTACAGCCAATTGAATGATGATCTTTATTTTCTCATTTTTCTTGCGATTTTACTGTTACAAAAGAGTCTCTAAAATGAGTACAATACATGATAGAAACTTGCGATTAGTCTTAAATGAGAGAAAATTTCATGCTCTATAAGCTGAGTTGCCTTGAATTGATCTAGCATCACTGTTTATATTGAAAAACTGTCGAGAAAAATATCGAAAATTTCTTGATTTTTTGAATCAAACGTATCTTACTTCACGATTATATTTTTACAAAAATCATTCACATCACATAAAAGAGGAGATTTTTTCCTTCAAATCAAGACCAAGTATCATTTTGAGTTACCGAGACACACAGTTTTGAATATAGAAATCGGTCATTTTTCTATGCATTGAAATATGGGCTAAAATACACTAAAGGAGGAATTTCCTATTTCCTACATGATTTTCAACTGCCTTGACGAGCTGATATGAACGAGCTGTAGTACGAGGAGATGTGATCATTCAGTCAAAAGTTATAAGTGTTTAAAGTTTTGATCCTGGACGTATCCTTATGTGTGCCCCCCACTAGGAATTACTAAAATATAACGAGTGATTATCATAGAACATAACCCTCGTAAGGTGAATTCAGCCGAAATTTGTTTCTTTTTTGTAGGAAGGCCATGAGAAGGTATCTTTACTGTACAATGAAAATTTGAATTTTGGCTGTAGGACATGATTTTCTATTTTTGGGTGTATTCCCCCTCCTACCACTACTAAATTCAAAAATATGTACCTCAGGAATTCTGTTCAGAATTAATATTGTTAATTCACGTGATGTGTGGCTTTCTATCATTACTAGATATTCTATCATTCTAATGAAAATTTGAATTTTGGCTGTAGGACATGATTTTCTATTTTTGGGTGTATTCCCCTAACCACCACTACTAAATTCAAAAATAGGTACCTCAGGGATTCTGTTCAGAATAAATATTGTTAATTTACGTGATGTGTGGCTTTCTATCATTACTAGAAAAAATTCTAGTTGTATAGGGTAGAAGTGGTAGGTTTGCATAATTTTGAAAACTCCTTAAAAATACCCCTTTTTTGAAAACTTTTAGCTCCAGAATCAAGAATTGTAGAGTCCTGCACGACCACTTAATTTATTGGAAATTCTATTATCTTTAATATTCTAGAGAATGATTTTTCTCGAGATTAAATGTTCTCAAGATTAAATGAAAAACTTGAAAAAAGTCCGAAATTTTGGGGTTTTTTGGGAGTTTTGGGGGTGAATCCGCTCTCTGGCGTGTCAGAAAATTCCAGATTAGAATTCAGCCCCCCAAAATACATATAGAACCGTCGATAAAAATTCTTTCGGGCTGTTTCCTGAAAAACGACCATTTGACTGAACTATTATACAAAACAGAAAAAAAAATAATGAAGCATTACAATAATTACTTGATTACTGTGTGGTAAATAGGGTGAAAATTGGAAAGATTGAAATTGGCTTCATTTGATATTTTTGACAAAAGAAGTTTTTTCTTCTGTCAAATTCACTAGAATTTTCGATGTTGTTCATAATTGCATTTTCATTTCAAAGACATTAATATCATCATGAAACGCCTTCGAAATTGAAATAATTATTAGATTAAAATGTACATTACAATATTTAACTTAGCATTGTGCTTTTGAGAAAATTAGGTTGCAAGGAAACTCAATTTAACAGCAAGGAAACTCAAACACAGGACCATTAAAAATTAAAATTAAGCAAAGGGAATCAGAATAATAGTGAATGATGAAGTTATAATTTATTTTTGTCAAAGATTTACCTTCAAACTCATAGGCTTAAAATTACTTGAATTTCTGCATACAACATATTATCAATTGTATTTTTCATGCTTTATATTGAGTTACACTTTGCAAAATATAACATTGTAAAGGTGGGAAAAAGTATTAAATCTACATAAGGATTTTTTTAGCCATGATTCAAAATGTTGACATAAAATGTAAAAAAAATCGTGCCCCCCCAAGAATGTTGATGGCGCGAATTGCGCCATGCCCCCCCCCTTGTGGGCACCCCTGGCAATAGTTGAGAACCCAGAATGGCCGTACACGGCTGTCCACAGCAAGACGAGAGAAGTGATGTGGCTTCATTCAGCGTCTGTCCACTGCGGGTAACAGAACTGAACATAATGTAGTTTCTAAATAAATTTGTTTAAACTTATGTAGTAGTTAAATATTTGTTATGACTTTTGGCTGGTTTTAGTCTTTTTTATTGGCTGTGCAACCTTCTGATGCACATATTAGTTCGCTTGCGTTTTAGAAGTTTCTTCAAAAGTAAATGCTTTAACTACAATATGTAAGAAGAAGAGAGAATATCAAGAGTTGTCGCCTCACAATGGAGATTTTCCTCCTATCACCGCTGCTAAGGTACGTCATAGATTTATAATATAATTAAGGAAATTATTATCGATGAAAGCTTCCATCAAAGTATTGAATTAATTGTGATAGATTTATTGAGTATAGTCCTTTCGATTCTCTTGTAATGGAAGATGGTGATGGTAATTCAAACTGATGAGTGATGGAAGAAAATGAACGATACATGCTCTTGTAGAAATGTAGAGTACCTAAGAAGAGATATGAAGGAATCAAGATATTATTTCTGAAGAGGGAGCTATTAACCTAAATTTAAATAACTGTATTTCCTGATGTTTGTAGTACTTTGTTATGGATTATATTAGTAATTTTAGTATTGTATTTTTGGAAATTTTGAATAGGAAGAAGACACCTATCATATAATTTGAACAGACTGAACAAACTAAGAACAATACTCAAAAGATCTTATAATGAAAAGTTATTCCATCAACTGGTGAATTAAAGTATTGTATTATCTATATACAGTAATAAGAGAGAGTAGGGTTGTGTTCTTGTGTTCGTTTGTTCATTTGTTCCCATCAAAACATGTCAACTTGTGGATTGCATACCGGAAAAACGGGAATGATTTAGATCTCCAAATTTTGCACATATGTTCTGTGTGTGTGTGTGTGTGTGTGTGTGTGTGTGTGTGTTGTGTGTGTGTGTGTGTGTGTGTGTGTGTGTGTGTGTGTGTGTGTGTGTGTATGAGTGTATGTGCGTGTGTGTACACGATATCTCATCTCCCAATCAACGGAATTACTTGAAATTTGGAACTTAAGGTCCTTACACTATAAGGATCCGACACGAACAATTTCTATCAAATGCAATTCAAGATGGTGGCTAAATTGTCAAAAACAGGGGTTTTCGCGATTTTCTCGAAAATGGCTCCAACGATTTTGATCAAATTCATACCTAAAATAGTCATTGATAAGCTATATCAACTGCCACAAGTCCCATATCTGTGAAAATTTCGGGAGCTCCGCCCCATCTATGCAAAGTTTGATTTTAGATTCCCAATTATCAGGTCTCAGATATAATTTAAATGAAAAATTCCGATTGGAAAAGATTGAGCAAGAAAATCTCTTCAATTAATGTCGAGTAACATTTTCACCTAAAATTGAAAATAAGCTTGAAATTTGAGAAAATGTGGATTATTCAATTGCAAACTGTTGGCAATTGTTGATTCTATTAAATCATCCACTATGAAGAGATAGCAGATCTCGTGTGTATCCAGCGTTATTGTCCTGTCACCAGCTGGCACAGATTTTTGAATAGTAAACTAGTATGCGCGGGAACACTAGCGTCAGGTGATAAATTTTCATAACGGCAAGGAAAGTTGTGTGAGTGCGCCACACCAGATTTTTCAGAATTAATGTTCAAATTTCATTAATGGTACATTTGATTTCATTAAAAAATCACCAAATCATATGGTCGAAATTAAAAAAGGAACATCTGTTTCTATATTGCTTTCTACCTGAAAAACATAGTTATGAAATATGAAACTTCGTTTTCCTGATGCAATGTTTAGGCCTACGCGTGGCATGGATTATTAATTTTTCAGCTAGAACAATTTTTGAGACAAAGTGATAAATAAACGTCTACAGTTTCATCAATGCTGTATCGGCAATATGAAAACGCATGCAGTTAATATGTCTTTGAATGAAGGTGTTGTTATTTACATGGAAAAATTATATTCTTCCATTTCTATTTGATTAGAATTTCAAAATTATTCGAGCCCTGATAGAATGACTGACTCACTGTACAGTCAGTCGAAAATTTTAATATTGGAATGTGGGGTATTTTGGCAAGCTGAGCAAAAAAAATAAGGTCATATGCACCTTTTCGTTATATCTTCAAATGAAAAATGAGTTTTGTTTGCAAAACTCCCTCTGGAAGGGAAACTAATCAACTTATTCTATCTTTTAGTAAAATAACAATGATCATCCATCCATGTATCATCTTCTATCTCTACTTTGTGAAGCTCGTATTGAGGAATTACTATCGCCTCCATTACACTACCCTACTCTCTCTCTCATTATATAGAAGATCTGAGCCAGCTGGTGACAGGACAATAACGCTGGAGACATACGAGGTCTGCTATTTCTTCATAGTGAATCATTTAATAGAATCAACAGTTGCCAACAGTTTGCAATTGGATAATCACATTTTCTCGAACTTCGAGCTTATTTTCAATTTTAGGTGAAAATGTTACTGGAAATAAAATGTAGAGATTTTCTTGCTGAATCCTTCCCACTCAAAATTTTCTGTTCAAATTGTATCTGAAGTCAGATAATTGGGAATCTAAAATCAAACTTTGCATAGATGGGGCAGAGCTCCTGAAACTTTTACAAATCTGGGACTTGGGGCAGTTGATAGAGCTCATCAATGACTATTTTAAGTATAAATTGAATCAAAATCGTTGGAGCCGTTTTCGCAAAAATCGCGAAAAACCCTGTTTTTGACAACATTTTCTCCATTTTAGCCGCCATCTTGAATTGCTTTTGATATAAATTGTTCGTGTCGGATCCTTATAGTGTACGGACCTTAAGTTCCAAATTTCAAGTCATTCCGTTAATTGGGAGATGAGATATCGTGTACACAGACGCACATAAACTCATACACACACACACACATACAGACCAATACTCAAAAACCACTTTTTTCGACTCAGGGGACCTTGAAACGTATAGAAATTTAGAAATTGGGGTACCTTAATTATTTTCGGAAAGCAATACTTTTCTTACCTATGGTAATAGGGCAAGGAAAGTAATAAATGTATAATGTGCAGATTAACTGTACAATTAAGATTATATAACATCAAGAACGTTCGACTCATGATTCATAATTTTTAATGTCTTGAAACGAGCTATAACTTCCATACAAAACATTTTTCTCGGAAAACGGAAGCTTATACTTTTATTAGACAAAATATAAAATTATAAGGTGGATATTTCCTGATTTTCTGGATTTGTATGGAAATAACTTCCCGAACATAGAACATTAATTCAGATCATCCTGATTAAGAACATCCTGAAATGTTATGGAACATTAATATTGTAGATCTATTCTTCCTCGAAAGGATGAAATCAAATTCAGATCGATATTTTGATTTGGAGCCGTGATATACTCGTTCTAAGAAACCATTGCAGTTTCGAACTTTGAGGTTGTTCTGGTTGGTGGGGGGGGGGGGAAGCAAGCGGAGTGACGATGGGGACTCTTCGGTTCAAGGCTATGTACCTTATTGACTGGGCTAAATTGTTAAGCATCAAGTATAATAATATAAGCAGAGGCAATCATCTTCTCCCATTAGACTTGTATGACAGAGATCATTCTCACTGGAAACCATTAATTGGAGATCATGAATGTCACTATCAAGAAGAATATTCATCAGGAATGTTGAAAATTGAAGTGAATCTCACTACAGAAAAGTGAGCATTTAGGATGGAGAAGAATATTCATCAGTGTTAGAGCCAATGTAATGGGCTTCAAATCACGTTACTTAGTAGCTCAAAATAAAGTCGTTACCTTTAAGAAGCTTCTCGTACAAGGATGGCGGGTTCGCAGTGGACTGTAACAGCGGTTTTCTCGTTCGGGTAGGCGGTAGCACGTTATTTTAATAAGAAATCACTTGCACTGGCTGGGGGGAAAACATGGGCCCATGTCGCAGCGAAGAGGTCGTACATTTATAAGTTCTTTCAAAGGGAGGAAAAATTGGTAGCGTTAGTGCACGTTTTAGAACAAGCCATCTTGACAAAGCGGAAACGGGCAAAGTAGCAGTGGGGAGTGGAACAAGCCGAGAGAGAGAGCAGTGCCATCTACAATGGGCTTGGCGCTATCATTGCGGCTGATGGCAGTGGCATGTTAGATGGCCATGGGTGAGCGCGGTTGATTCAAAACACACAGCCAACTTACCGACAGATATAAGAGGGAAACTGCCGAAGTTATATTGGCGGTAACATACCCCCCCCTCAAAAACGAACAGTTTTTCATAGCGGTGGAAACAATCTCCAGTGGGTCGGTGACAATACACAGTGAGAGCGTTGCACAAATGACCAGAAAGGTGGCGCAGAGAGGAACAGTGGTGTAGCTAGGAGCAGCGGTGTAGACAGAAACAGCAGTGTAGACAGGAACGGCGGTGTAGACAGTAGCAGCGGTGTAGACAATAACAATCCTCACGGATGTGAGCGAGGCGGTCTTCATGCGGTGTGTGCGGTAACTTGTAGAAGGTTTCAAATGATGCGGTGAACTTTGCGTATGTCTCGAACAATGTTCCCAGATGCGCATTTGATAGTGACTACACATACTAGTCCATCTTTACCAGGGTGTAGCGCAATAATCCTGCCTAACGGCCAGCTGAGAGGAGAGGTGTTGACAGATTTGATTATGACCAAATCGTTAAGTTGCAAGTTTCTTTCAGCGGTTTTCCATTTTGTGCGATTGATCAAGGTGCATAGGTACTCCTTGGACCAGCGATTCCAGAAATATTGGGTCATTTGGTTTGTAAGTCTCCAGCGGCGTGCGACCAATAGTTCCTTAGTCTCTATGGGTTGCGGTGGTGCGGTAAGAGGTCTACCAATTAGGAAGTGCCCGGGAGTGAGCACGGAGGCAGCTTCAGCAGGTTCAGAGGACAATTCTGTAAGCGGTCGACTATTTAGAATACTTTCAATTCTAACGAAAATGGTGTCATACTCTTTGTATGTAAGAGCTGTGTCCCCAATACAGCGGTGTAGCAGTGTTTTGGCGGATTTGACGGTGGCTTCCCATATGCCTCCTTGATGCGGAGCATAAGGGGGAATGAACTTCTAACGAAAATGGTGTCATACTCTTCGTTTGTAAGAGCTGTGTCCCCAATACAGCGGTGTAGCAGTGTTTTGGCGGATTTGATGGCGGCTTCCCATATGCCTCCTTGATGCGGAGCATAAGGGGGAATGAACTTCCAGTTTATGACGTAGTTAGACAGAAAGCACTTCACTTCAGAGGGCATCGTCTTCAAGAGTTTTTCTAACTCATACATTTTTCTTGCGGCGGATGTGAAAGTCTTAGCGTTGTCTGAAAACAGAGTGTGCGGCGCACCTCTGCGGGCAATAAATCGGTGTAGAGCGGCGATGAAGTTGTTGACAGACATCGAGGACAGGAACTCTAGATGAGTAGCTTTGGTGGTCAAACATACAAATATGCACAGATAACCTTTTGTTGTTTGTGTGCGTTTCAATAAAGATGTTTTGCATGAGAAAGGACCAGCAAAGTCCAAGCCAGTTAAATTGAATGGTCTATTGGCGGTGACTCGTTCAGCAGGTAGCGGGGCCATACGTTGCTGTAGGTTGGTGCGGCAAAAGCGGTTACAAATGACACATTGATGTATTATGCGGCGAACTTGTTGCGGGCAGAGATTATCCAATACTGTTGGCAAACAGCTGCTTGTGTGGTGCGGGGACCGGCATGACAATTTTGAAGATGTATGTGTCGAATGATGAGTGAGGATATATGCTCATTTTTCGGCAGCAATAATGGATTCCTAGCTTCACTAGAAATCGGAGCGTGCTCAAGACGACCAGATAAGCGTATCAAATCGTAATCATCAATGTACGGTTGCAACGTTAGTAGATGCTTAGGACATTTTCCAGCTTTCAACTCTGTTATTTCCTTCTGAAATTTATCCCGTTGCACAACATGAACAATGAGTTTTCTAGCTATTTCAGCTTCACAGGCGGTGGTGTCAATTGAGGCAGGCGTTTCACAGGTTTCAATCTGTTTGACTATTTTGCAGCGATATTCATAACGGGCTGGTTTGATGCGGTTGACAAATCTTAGTATGTAGACAAAAATACGACATAGCTTTCCAAATTTGGATACACGTTCTATAGCGGTATACAAACGATTCTCAATTGGTTCTTCAACAGTAGCGAGAATGTACAGCGGGTTAGTTTTCATCTCAGGTACAATGTTGGAAACAAGATGATTGGACACGGAAAGTCAGTGGCGAGACAACGAAACGCATTGGTAGTGTGCCACCAATCATGGCAGGAGACGATTTCAGCGGGAGTCAAGCCTCTCGAAGCAATATCTGCACAGTTGTTAGCAGAAGTAACGTGATGCCATGACTCAAGTTTTGTTAACTGAGTAATTTGCTGTACTCTGTTGGCAACAAAAATCTGCAATTTGTATGTGGGTGTGTTGATCCAATCCAAGGCAGTCTTGGAATCGGTGTAGAGTCGAATTTCTTGTAAATCATATTCGGACAGCATAGGTAAGATGGCGGATAGTAAACGAGCAAGCAGCAAACAACCAATCAATTCCAGGCGTGGAATTGTCATAGTTTTCAGCGGGGCGACATGACTTTTGGCGGCTATGAGACGGCAGTTAACATATCTATTTTCAGTCTCTTCATGAATATATATACAAGCAGCAAACCCCTTTTCGGAGGCATCGGCGAATCCAAGCAGCCGGGTAGTAGAGCGGTTACAGGCAAGTAAACGCGGGATTACAACATTGTCCAAACGGGAAATTTCAGCGGTAATCAGCTCCCAATGAGCTCGAAGTGAGGCTGGAACCTCAGTGTCCCAAGCTAATTGCTGAGACCACAGCGTGCGCATGAATAGCTTGAACAGCATTATGAGAGGAGTGAGCCACCCAAGGGGGTCGTAGACTCGAGCGATGAATGATAGAACGGTTCTTTTAGTGATTTGCCCATTAAAAGGAGAAATGAAATAGCGAAAGTTGTCCGCGAGCGGGCTGTAGACAATTCCAAGAACTTTTGCAGTAGCGTTGTCATCAAACATACAATCTTGATTTTCCAAAAATTCTGCAGGCAAGTTAGCGATCAATTCAGGAGTATTAGAGTTCCATTTCCGAAGTTCAAAGGAGCCAAGCGACAATAACTCAATCAGTTCAGAAATAAGCGTTTGTGCTTCAGAAAAATTGTTACTTCCTCCCAGCAGGTCATCAACATAAGTTTGACTTGTTAAAACTTTACTTGCCAGAGGGAATGCTTCTCCTTCATCCTTGACAAGTTGTTGCAATGTGTGTTGCACTAAATAAGCACTGGAAGTAAGCCCATAGGTTACGGTTTTAAGTTCAAATTCTTTTGCAGGTTCATGATAATTAGGTTTCCAAAAAACATGTTGGTGACGGCAGTCTTCTGGCCTTAACAAAATCTGGCGATACATCTGCTTGCAATCAGAAAGGACAATGTACTTGTAAGTGCGGAATTTGGTCAATACTTGAATAATATTGGACTGCAGTTTTGGCCCTGGTAACAAATTCTCATTTAGTGAATGCCCATTGGTATCCTTGCTGGAAGCATTAAACACCACCCTGATTTTCTGAGTGGGGTCCTTATTTTTAAAAACTGCATGGTGTGGAATCACATAGTCAGAAGCGGATTTGGCAAGTTCCAAATGGCCAAGCTCATGATATTCTGTCATGAAGTTGTCGTATTTCTTCTTTAGTTCCGAAGAATTTTCCAAGCGTTTTAATAATCCAAGGTGACTTCGATAAGCTTGCTTGCGGTTTGAAACAAGAACAGGCGCGCTAGGCTTGAAGGGGAGTGCGACTACATATCTGCCTTCATCATTGCGGTAGGTAGTGGACTCATAGAGCTGTTCACAGAGTTCATCCTCAGGTGATAAGAGTTTCGCATTTATTTGGACATCTTCAGTCTCCCAAAACTTGTTCATGACCTCAGCAAGCGGTTCTTCGCGGGCAAACATGGTGCAGATAAGTTGCATCTGATGAAGCGGAGCAGGCGAGTCCTCAATATTTAGCTTTCCACTCAGAACATAGCCAAATATAGTGGCGAAGGCAGCGGGATTTCCTGGTATAATAGCATTGGCGGAAGAAACAAGTACATTAGGATAAATGTCAGCTCCAATCAAGAGGTCTATCCTATTGGGTTGGTCAAAACCAGGGTCAGCGAGATCCAAATGTGAAAGTGAGGTTTTGAGCTCACTGCTGATTGGAAAAGCGGGTAGGTCACCAGCTATTTGCTCTAAGACAAGGGCTTCAGTTTGGAGAAAGGTGTTAAACTGCGGTCGAGATAGCAGTGTCAAATGAGTGGTACCTTTTACAGCGGTCGCTTGTTCAGAGATACCATTAATCTGAATGCGTGCGGGCATGATGGTGATACCAAGTTGCTGGACAGCTCGGGTAGTGATAATCGATCTCATGGAGCCACAATCCAATACAGCACGTAGTAATTGTGATCGGTTGTATTGATCAACAACGGCAACAATAGCAGTGCCCAGTAAAGCAGAAGCGTGTACAGCTTTCACTTGTGCACAGCCACTGAAGGTGTCCGGCATGCCGGTGGATGAACTGCGGGTTGGGGTTGAGATATTGGTCACAGGCGCTGTGCCAAAAGTTGATGAAGAAGACCGTGAGGGACTGGCCGTGTTTTGCGGGATTCTCGAATCGGTACAACATGAATTACTTACATATTGTGATGAGTGTTTGTCATCGGTAAACCGCTGTGTTGACATTGGTTCAAATCCTGGTGGCGGGGAGCGACAGCTAGCACCTCCAGAGGTGGAAGCTGGTTGGTAACTAGATATGGTAGACCTATTATGAGAGCCAGAAGGGTAGCGATCTGGTCGGCGTTCAGCAATTAAAAAGGATTGTGAACTCTCATTATTTTTGCATAGCAGGGTATGGTGATGGATTGATTTACATGCACGACAAGAGGACAGTGAATTGCATTTGGCTTTGAGGTGGGACCCGAGGCATCCGAAGCATCTGCGGTTTTGCTTGACAATATCCATTCGTTTGTTGATAGGTTCCTTCCTAAAGCGCTCACATTTGTACAATGGATGAGGAATGTTGCATAGTACACACAGATTGCTGCCACTTTTGTTTTCAGTAAATTGCGGTTTTACTACTTGTGAATGATCTTCAGTCTTCACTTTTGCGGTTGGTATAGCGGTGTAACTAGCACTAGATAACTGTTCGCTCACCTCATTGATGGCGGTTACCTCCAGCGATTTTTCTTGGTTGGAAATGAATTTCATCAGGTGGTCAAAAGCAGGTAAGTCGTCAGGGCCCAAAGAATTCTCAAATTTGGCTCTTACAGTGTTAGGCAATTTCTGAAGGCAAATCATTGTTATCAAGAAATCAGCATGGTTCAATTTAAAATTAAATAGTGATTGCTTAGCTGAGCCTAATTCAATGGCAAAATGTCTAAGTACTTCAACAAGACTGCCCTTCGGCTGAAAGTTTGTGATTTTGCTGTATAAGGCATAAGCTCGATAGCGTTTGTTGTCATATCGGTTATGCAAACTTTCGAAGGCAAGCTTGTATGCATTTTCAGTGTCAGCAAAGTTTTGAACTAAGCACAAGGCGTCTCCACGTAAATAGGATACAAGTAGATAGTATTTTTCATCATTTGAAAAGTCTTTGCAATTATGTACAGCCGCTTCAAATACGTTTTTAAAGGAAGCCCATTGCTCCATGTCTCCAGAGAATACTGGGATGGACAATTGCGGCTTGATAAAATTTGACGCTTTAGATTCAGTAGGAGTGCAGGTATTTACTTCTTCTTTTAATTTAATTTGATCAAAAGTGTCTTGAAATTCCTTTTGAACGTTATCGAATTCGGTCAAAGTAGCTAAAGGCATTTCATCACGTTGTAGGTTGTTAAAATCATCAGCTAATTTTTCAAATTTTTTGTTTAAGTCCAAATAATAATCGCATAATTTTATCGGTATTTCAAATTCATATTTGATGGCTAAAGCGCAAAGCGACAGCTGAGTGCGTTTTAGCTTGTTGAGCAAGAGTACCTCGGCCATTTCAGCGAAATAACATTCAAAAACAGTTCAAAAAATAATTTTGTAAACAAAATTTTGAGGCTAGGTCGATGTTTCAGTAAAATTGATAGTCGATAGTCGATATCTCGATGATTGATGACGGTTAATGATCGATATTTCGATAGTCGATGCTTGCACGCTACTGATTCGATTCATCTAACCTCAACCTTGAGAAATTCGAAGAATGCGAAAATAATTGAAGATTCATCCATAGGTCGATCGTAATAATTTCATGCGGCTCGGTTGGACCAGAATCGTGTTAGAGCCAATGTAATGGGCTTCAAATCACGTTACTTAGTAGCTCAAAATAAAGTCGTTACCTTTAAGAAGCTTCTCGTACAAGGATGGCGGGTTTGCAGTGGACTGTAACAGCGGTTTTCTCATTCAGTTGGCGGTAGCACATTATTGTAATAAGAAATCACTTGCACTGGCTGGGGGGAAAACATGGGCCCATGTCGCAGCGAAGAGGTCGTACATTTATAAGTTCTTTCAAAGGGAGGAAAAATTGGTAGCGTTAGTGCACGTTTTAGAACAAGCCATCTTGACAAAGCAGAAACGGGCGAAGTAGCAGTGGGGAGTGGAACAAGCCGAGAGAGAGAGCAGTGCCATCTACAATGGGCTTGGCGCTATCATTGCGGCTGATGGCAGTGGCATGTTAGATGGCCATGGGTGAGCGCGGTTGATTCAAAACACACAGCCAACTTACCGACAGATATAAGAGGGAAACTGCCGAAGTTATATTGGCGGTAACAATCAGGAATGTTGAAAATTGAAGTGAATCTCACTACAGAAAAGTAAGCATTTAGGATGGAGAGTGAAACAAATTCTGAAAATTACTAGCAATTTCAGTGTAAAAAATACGTGACTCTTGACCTAGCTCCGCAGTGCAGGCTGGTTGCTTGGCTGAATCGGACTAGGCGCTGAGACAGCAAGTAATAGCAGCGTTGGTGGTAATGCGAGCGGCCGCAGTAACATCTTCCACCCAGCAATGGTCGGCGTAGTTCTGCCTAGCGGACAGACGAAAGATCAAACTAGTCGGTTATTTGATCCCTCCAGCCAGGCTCAGCCAAGCAGCCGAGACAATAGAACAATGGAGTGGCAGTCTTATTCGCGTTCATCAGCAGTTTTCTTTCTCACGATTATTTTTATTTTTGTGTTGCCTATAAACTCAAGTCACCAGTAAAAAGTTTCCAGAAACATGGTGTACTACCATATTAATGACTTTTCATGATGATTTTTAATTATTTAAAAACATTGTTGACATTCTGAGCCTTTAGGCTAAACTTGGGGTCGCTGAGAACGAATCTGCAATCAGAATTTCTCTATCACGAAAAAAATCCAGCTGTTGATCTTCCGGCAACCGTTAACAGTCATCCTGCAATGCGGCCAAAACACTTCCAAGCCAGACACCCATCTCGAATGACAACAACGCCAAGCTGTAAGAAACCATCCTGCACTGCGGCGCTAGGCTTGGAGTATGATCACGTTGGATGCGTGTATTTGCAAGTGCACATCAGATCATGCATGACCCAAGAAAGGGAAGAGTCATTGAAACACTTGTCTGTAGGTACGCACACTGAACGCAACCAGCAAGTGCACGCGTTCAGTATGAGTGTTTCTATTGCTCTTTCCAAATTTCATTTCTTATCTGCGCACTTGGTCATTCATGACCACGCTGCACTTACACATATGCACATTCAATAGAGATATTCATCCGTGATCATACCCTAAATAAAATTCGTTCCAGCGGTGCGAAGGCAAGTCACTGTAAAGTAAAGCGCGAAGTCAACTTCTCCGTCCCATTCTGTATTATATGGACAAATACTATTAATTTTATGAACAAATAAAGAATTATTTGATAAAACTTTATGTTACCTTTTTCCAATATCATTCCTTTAAATTTTTTCAATTTTTCTGAATCGGAAAAAACGGTGTTCACATCTCCCTCAGTGATATTTCCGTTTTTGTCATCATCAATATCATTGAAAATGTCTGAAAAAAGATTTTGGTTCAATATACATGTATAATTTATTTTTCAACTTGGCATTTTTCTCAAAGCACTCTATCTGCTGAATATAGATAATAAGTTAATAGTTTGATTGTCAAGTCAACAGACTATACATTCTGTCTGTTGTCAACAGTCAGATTGTTGATAATATTGACTCATGATGAAGTTGACTCATTGGATCAATAAATTAATCCAATTATCTAATGTGATTTGAAAGCATGCTCCAGTCTGTGAGTAGTTGTTTCATATTTTTCACAATCATTTTAGTCTTCCAATTGTCATTTTAGTGTTTAAACTCAATGAATCATAATATCGCAGTTCGTGATGAATGAAGAAATTCAATTATTTGAAATCACTACGATAGGTATTATTTAGTTGAACAGTTCCTTGTAGGAGTCATGTTTCCATCAGCCTACACTTATCTTCATTTTCATTAAAATTAAGCATTGGTAGATCCCGACATATCAGATCAGTGTCTGAGTCCGGTTCAGTAAGCATTTTCTTCCTACGAGTTCTGATTGGACAATTCCCATTCAGCGGCTATGGTTGTGTGTAAATTGGCCAATTAGAGATAGAGTAGAATAATATTTCTACTTGTCAGACTGAAATACGAACACTGAAATGTTGAAGTCTACCTTCAAACGTATGAAGTGAGCTCTTTTCAATCAGCCACTTCAGCAGTCTTACTAGTACATAGCTTATCAAAAATTCAACTAAATAAAGGTTTCTATTCTTAAATATTGCAACGAAAAGTTGGTATTTTTCCTGAAGCATGATCAGAATGATTCATGAGTTTGCAATAACTAGGTACTGTAGGTTAGTTATAGAAATTTGATTAAGACAAAGAGGTCGGAATCAATCTTACCTCTGCAACCATTTCTATCAGCATCTGTTATTTCCTGGAACACAATAACAAGTAGTATGTTATAAGTTATTGAAGGAAACAAAATACATTCAGTTGATGCTTTCGAAAGAATTAGTGAACATATAACCAGAGAAGAGTGTCAAGTAAATTAAGAAATTAACAATTTTTTGGGTAGAATTCAATGAACTACAATAAAAATATTAACAAAAAAGCTTGAACAAAATTTTGTCAGAACACTTAATGTCAATATTGTAATTTCTTATAGTTTTTCACTTATTATATTGTTCATACATGTACTGAACAATATAAGCATCACTGCCATGGTACCCAAAATATGTTGAATTCATTAAATTGTATTTTTCTTAAAATGTTATCAATTGATATTGAGAATCTTATCATACAATATTGAATGTCTGTATATTATCAACTAGACATCGAAAGAAAAACTAAAATGCAGTCATAGATATTATCAACTTACACAGGTGCGGCAGAACCGATTAAGCAGTTTGCTTTGATTGCCACATCAACTGTGATAGAGATAAAAGCATAGTGAAGAGGAAAGATAGCACAAGAAGATATGTAGGCTATAGTTAGTTTAGCATGGTATAGTTAGTTTATGTTCCAAATTTCAAGTTGTTTACATATTAACTCAAGCCAATTACATTTGCCTACTGACAATTATTACCATTTTGGCCGCTAGATAGTGTAAGAACGTCACAGTATGTAAGACTATCATAAGACTATCAGCGTCACATAGCTCCATGAAAAATACTTTTAGGACTATCAGCATGAGTTAACATTGAAATTTGGAACATAAACGCCCTACACCATGGGATGGATATCTTCTTATATGCTATCTTTTCTCTATAATAAAATTTAGCCAGTGGGCAGTTTTTGTTTATTATTCAATAAAATTTGAGTAGGCAACATAGTCTCCTCATTCCAATTGTAATGTTAGACAACAATAACCTCTAAATAGAGTTCGAAACAGGAACTTTGAATCAGTCTCGAATTGTAGAGAATTTCATGCTCTTCAACCTAATTTGCCTTTAAACTATCATCAATCATTGTTTTGTTCTGGAAAACTGCCAAGACCTTATAAGGGGAATACCACCAATATTTTGAATTCTTGAAACGAACGAGTCAAATGTTACAAACATATTTTCTTACAATTATTGACTGCAAATCAAAGAGCAGATTTGGTTCTACAATTCAAGAGCAAGTACATTTTTTCATCTCATCAGGTTACCAAGATACACAGCTTCAAATATAGAAATTTGTCACTTCTTGTGTATAAAAACAAGAGTTGAAATACACTTGAGGATGAATTTTATAAATTTTGACCGAATTTGACTCATGATGCAAGATTTAGAATCTCCCTCGCGAGCCTGAGGAGATCCAATCAATGTGTTAAAAGTAAGTGTTTGAAATTTTGATCATTGAGATGTCCTTATGCCTGCTAACCAGAAAATACTTGAATTAAGTGCTTCTTACGGGCGATACTGATGGAGCATGATTTCAGGAGACTATATTATAGAGCGTGTAACGTCCTTTTGGTGTTACATGTGCCCAGCTGGCAGTAGTCGGTAGAGCAAATGAGATTTGATTGTATTTTATATTTATGCGCCTGCTGAAATAAAAGTACCATATGGTTCTTACCAGCTCTTCAAGAAGCTTATATAGAATTCTGCTACCAGTTGCTGCAAACTGCGGCCGCTTTATCAATCTGCAATCCTTACCACTGCTCTGATTGACTCCACAATTATAGGTGCTGAAGATTGTCACAAAGTAGAATTGTGACGGGAAAATGTTGCTGAATAAATATTATCATTATTAAAAGACGATCGGCTATCAGCAAGCTAGCTGACCGCGGAGATAAGGAGTGTACCGATGGCGCACCATCTTCCGCGCATTGAGAGGATTCTTACCGCCTCTGGTGGCGGCGCATCTACATCCCCTCTACTTTGGGAGAGTATATAAACACCGGACGAGCCCCAGACCAGAGCATTCCACTCCCAACCTTCCTGCTCCTAGTACAGCAACTCGTTGGCTGCCGTATGTCCCTGTCCTCCTCTCCTGGTACAGCGGCCCGTAGGCTGCCATCCTTCCCTGTCCTCCTCTCCTGGAACAGCGGCCCATTGGCTGCCGTCCGTCCCTATCCATCCATCCTCCCAGGGCACAGCGGCCCGTTGGCTGCCGTCCCTATCCTTCCATCCTCCCAGGGCACAGCGGCCCGTTGGCTGCCATCCCTTTCCACCCATCCTCCCAGGGCACAATGGCCCGTTGGCTGCCATCACTATCCTTCCATCCTCCCAGGGCACAGCAGCCTGTTGACTGCCGTCCCTATCCTTCCATTCTCCCAGGGCACAGTAGCCCGTTGGCTACCGTCCCTATCCTTCCATCCTCCCAGGGCACAGCGGCCCGTTGGCTGCCGTCCCTATCCTTCCATCCTCCCAGGGCACAGCGGCCCATTGGCTACCATCCCTGTTCATTCATCCTCCCAGGGCACAGCGGCCCGTTGGCTGCCATCCCTATCCTTTCATCCTCCCGGGGCACAGCGGCCCGTTGGCTGCCATCCCTCACCGTCTATCCTCTCTGGGCACAGCAGCCCATTGGCTGCCATCCCTCCCATCTATCCTTCCTCTTCCTACTATACTGGAGCAGAACCGAGGCCTTAAGGCGGATACAAAATTACCTCGAAATGGTGTCATCAGAGTGGAGAGTGACCTTCATGTCGTCAGAAGCACCAGGAGGTGCTGTCTACACCAGTTAAGGTACAAAGAAGGAAGAAGAGGAACTTCGACTTGCCTCCTTTCCCTGCCCACATTACGACTGAGCTAAGTCATCCAGGAGCAATACCTGGGTATCAATCACCTACCTCTGAAGGTACTCAGGGTATACGTGATAGATTGGCGTCCACACTTTAGGCACGAGGCAACAAAGTGAAGCGAAGTAAGAATCATGAGTAAACAAGGCGAGGCTGATTCAGATGCTCAACACCAGTAGCAAACAGAGGGTCAGTTGGTTGAGGACGTGAACCCCGAGGTGATAACCGACCCCAGAGTTTCCTGGATCTATAAATTGAAAAAGGAAGAAGCGTTTAATCTTCTACAAGATTGGGGCATAGTGTTATCTGGAACACTTGCTGAGCTGGGAAGGTTGTTAGTAGAACAACATAAGTAGATGGCTGTACGTTATCGCAGCGCAAGACCTGGTATAATAAGTGGAAGCATTGGGGAAACTAGTCACTCAGTGACAGGTGCTCATAATGTGGTTGGAAACAACATTCACACAAATCCTCTCATAGACCCAGGGGCGGTATGTGACAAAGTGAGAAACTGGAAACTATCATTTGATGACCAATCAGATGCTCCCAGCTTCTTAGAAAGGCTGGATGAGCTACAACAAGCTTATGGGCTTACTGGCAACCAACTACTAGTCACACTACCTGAATTACTAGTTGGTAAAGCTATCCTATGGATGCATAATTGTCGTGATCAGTGGAGATCATGGGACAATTTTGTGACAGATTTCAGATCACGCTACTATCCACTTACCTACGACAAAGACCTGGAAAATCTAATTCAGGCAAGGAAGCAAAGGGAAGGTTAGTCATTTGACGAATTTCTCGAAGATGTACTGACACTCATGAGGCATTGAGGAGGTTTCACAAATGAAAATAAATTACAGAGAGTGTACAAGAATCTCCTTCCTCGGTACAAATTGTATATTTGGCAATCAGATGTTCATAGTATCAACGAATTGGAAAAAATCGCAAGGGAATATGAACAGATCAAGGCAGAGGAGAAACAGAATAGACAGAATTCGAGAGTTAACATGACTGAGGACACGAAAGAGATTACAAGGCTCAAGGTTGAGACAGTTATAGCTCCTACTAGTAACAGACCATCTCTTAGTGAGTCTGAACCCATGTGTTGGCAATAAAAGAGACTGGGACACTGGAGATCACACTGTCCTGATATCCTGCCATGTAAAAGGCGCGGAAAGAGAGCACTGAAATGTGTCTGTGATGTGCAGGAGGAGAATAAAACTCCGAACAAGACAGCAGTGATGCAAACAGCACACAGGATTCCTGTGATTGAAGAGTCATCAAGGGACAACAGACTATTCATTACCGTGACAATTGGTGGTAAAAAGTGTCGGGCATTGCTAGATACTGGCACTGAAGCTAATTATATGAGTAATGAGGTTTATGAAGTTCTCCAAAAAATAGGAATGATAAGGAAGGTACCAACTCATCACCACGCGATATTAGCTGATGGACGATCTACCCCATTGAATGGGAAGCTGACAACTAATGTAACTATAGAACAAATCACAGTTCCACTAGCGGCATCTATAATAGAAGGACTTGGACAAGAGTTGCTATTAGGCATGGAATTTATGCGTGAAAACAAAGTGAATATTCACACATTCACGAGAGAGGTGGAGTGGGATCCTCCCCAATTGAATCCTTCAAGTCAGCAAATTATGTCACAATTGCTCTTATTGAGGACTAAGACAACATCAGTACCAACAATAGCGGCTGTAGACTCCAAATCTCCGGACAGCAAGAGTCGCAACAGAAGGATGTTCAAGCAGGTTGGTTTGAACAGAGTTGAACCCAATGCCTTGATTGATAGAAAGGCAGAGTTGTCATATATTCCAAGACAAGCATCCTGGGATGACATGGTTGATCACTGTGATGGAATAAACAACTCTGAACGACAGGCCACAATTTATGCTCCAACTGTCAGAGCAAAGACTTTGAACTCCCAGAAAGTTGTGGAAGTTAGGATGGAACGAATGCCATCTCATGGCAAGTCAGATGTTAGCCTCACGGTCAACACAAAGAGGATAACCCAAGGTAGGAAATTATTCTGTGAAGACAATACAACACTCCCGCCACGCCCAACAAACAGGAAGGTGGTAAGGAGAGATTCAATGACACAATTGACTGACATGGAGGTGGAAACGTTAACACACCCTTTGACTGTCAAAGAGATAGTCCCACAGGATCATCTAAAAATATGGATCTAGTGATGTGCAACCGTGTCTCAACACCAGGTAAGCACAAATGGGCTGGCAGGCCACATATAAAAGTCTGGTTACCAGATGGACGGTGTTAATATGTGCCTGTGGACCAGGTATAGATGATGCTCATAGTGAGTGGCATACACCTCTAAAGGTGATGCCTGAGCGGCGTACACCTCTAAAGGTGATGTCTAGCTGGCTCATGCCTTTTAAGGTGGTGCCATGAACGCCTCTGCCTCCCCCCACCCACAAGTAAGAGTGAGGTGTCACAAAGTAAAATTGTGACAGGGGAATGTTGCAAAATAAATTTTAATATTATTAAAAGATGCTCGGCTATCAGGAAGCTAGCTGACCGCGGAGATAAGGAGGGTACTGATGGCACACCATTGAGAGGATTCTTACCGCATCTGGCAGCAGCACATCTCCATCCCCTCTACTTTGGGAGAGTATATAAACGCCGGACGAGCCCCAGACCAGAGCATTCCGCTCCCAACCTTCCTGCTCCTTGTACAGTGGCCTGTTGGCTGCCGTTCATCCCTGTCTTCCTCTCCTGGAACAGCAGCCCGTTGACTGCTGTCCGTCCCTATCCATCCATCCTCCCAGGGCACAGCGGCCCGTTGGCTGCTGTCCCTATCCTTCCATTCTCCCAGGGCACAGCGGCCTGTTGGCTGCCGTCCCTGTCCATCCATCCTCCCAGGGCAAAGCAGAGGACTTTCCTCCTTTCCCTGCCCACATTACGACTGAGCTAAGTCGTCCAGGAGCAACACCTGGGTATCAATCACCGACCTCTGAAGGTACTCAGGGTATACGTGATAGATATAAATAAATATGAGGGTTCTAAATATTGCACAAGACAATATGGTTTCGACACCAATCTAAGTTGCTATTATCTGACAAAGGTGTCAGCAGTGTGAGATAATACCAAGTGTGATTTAAGATGGTATTTGATTAGAATTCCTTATACTTTCTATTGATTTGCAGTACTATTTCAACTTTGACCTGTGTTTCAGTCAATTCAATTTCAGTAATTATGCTGAACCATTTGAATGAATCTTGAAAACATACTATTTCTGAAGATTTAACAATCAATGTTGTATATCGCTGATGTATCCAACACATTCAATAAAGAATATAGTTGGTTTATGATTTTATTAATTTGTCAATAATGATAAAATATGGTAGTAAAAGATTGGTCATGCATGAAGACAGGGTTATAAATGAAATGTACACCATTCAACAGATAAAATATATAATCTTACACAAATTTATATTCAATGAGCAATAATAAAATATGAAATGATAGATATAAAAACAATATGAGAAAGTAATCAAGAAAAAATATCACAGATAGCTCACTAAAAAATCTTACTATGCTTATTAGTATCAATTAATAATTCTCGTAATTTTCCCATCAGCATATATTATATTTATTTATATGGCTCAATCGTTCTACTTGCTTTCACTTGTCAAATAAAAACTTATAATTCCGTATTCCAACAATATCAAAAATTTAATATATACTCTCAGGGTTTGAGTTCGACCATCAGTATAATTTAGATAGAATAAATTTTCCCTGAACTTCCAGCTTCTGGTAATTCTTCTGAATAATACTTATACTGAAAAGTATTAAATGAGCATTATATAATAAATTCAATATCGATGGATATCAATTCTGTAGATATTTCAATATTCAGTTCTCATCAATGTTTTTAATAAGACTTTCCCTTATTTTAAATAATTGTGCAAATAAGTCTAAATCAAGCTTGATTCTAAATGTAACCTTCAACTAGCTAGCTCCATCAAATTTTGATAGATTCGTAGCACTGAGGGCCCTCTAAAATATTTTATAACTCACGTGCGCCAATTTTTCCCAAATTTAAAGATGTGGCATGGATTTCACCTTGTGTGTCCTTTGCCTTATTTCTGGTGGGCTGACATCATCTTCTCCAATGGGAATAATTAAATTTCATTACTCTTGTCATAGAGTGACTCCACTGAGTTATAGCGATTGCTTAATAGGAACATTCATATTTGAATTTTGTCAGAAGAAAATTAATATTATAATGGGTTCAGTATAATGCTCTCATATTGGTTGGTGTCCAGGTCGATCTCTGACAAGCAATTGGGCAGGTGATCCTCCCTTATTCTTTCTCAATGATACTTCCTATTTCCAAATTTGCATAAATTTGCATAGTTGCTACTATTGGTGGATTTCAACAAATCCCCAATGACGTATTTGACTCAGTCAAATAGTTCACAATACAAAGACATAATACTTAGTTATATATAAACATATTCACACTTAAATTTGATCTCATGCTAGTTACAATTACACAAAAATTTCACAATAATTATATATTTTTATAATTCTGAAAGAGACCATGTGGTGACTTCTTGAGATATATATTTTTTAGCGCCTACTGAATACTGGATTCTGATTGGTACATCACCAGTTTTTGTACAAAATGTGCTATTGTGTTACTGCGCTTAATAAAACTAGATCCTATTTCCTTTTCATTTTTATTATATTTCTTCATAAACTTATCTGCTCGTATATATACACAATAAATATTTTTTCACCCCACTTGGATCCAATGAGCTGGTTTTCGTGCATCATATGGAGGCCGAAAATTATTGTTTTCTGACCAGGCCGGTAAGAGTTTTACGGCCCTAGGGCTGTAAAATAACCTTGAAGTCAGCTGATTCTGATTTAATGTGAACAATGCAATAAGATACTATCATTTTATTTGGATGAATAAAATACAGATAAGATATATATTATAAACTATTCAAATTCGATTTTCAGAGAAGGATAGAACTTCTAACCTAAACTTCCAAAGTCAACGACAACAAGAATTGTTGATGTTGACATTCAGATTGACCAAATTTCAAGTGTGCTAAAACAACTAATCAAAAAACTTTTCATTATTTGTGTTTATTATTCAAGAATCAAAACATTTATAATAATATTATCTTATTGTCATTTGGAAGAATAAAAAGAATAAACTCAACCTCATACATAATTGAACATAATCTTTCAGGTTATTTAGACAAATCATAATAGAAAATAAAAATACTTGGACAATTTCCTGATATTCAGATTACCTCAGATTTGCTAGAGCTATGACCTTCCTGTTTTGCTTTTGGAAGTGCCTAATAAACAATTATTCTTATATTTATATTTTTTATTTTTCAGTGTGGCGAAAAATAACGTTCACACCATGGGCAAAAATGTTTTCCCGGCTCTCAATCTTCTCTAGTCCTCGGCCTACGGCCTCGGACTTGAAAACCGATTTTGAGCCGGAAAAGTCTCATTTTCGGTCCTAGGTGCGAAATATACTATTATATGATCTCAAACCTTAATGTCCTTCATTTAGCATGCTAGAGTTTACAAAAACCCCTTTGTCCTTGCTTAATTGAGTACTGTATACTTGCAATTATTTTGCTGGAAAGTATCTGACTGAATTTCAGATGTACAGCTTGACTGCTGTTGATGTTGCCGACAAGCTCTATTTCCGAAGAACCTTATTATTAAAAAATGACTTCCTTTTCGCATTGTTGCAAATAATCATTGCCTTTGGAGTCGTTATTATCTTATCTCTGTTATTCAACTGATGATAAAAGTTCCTGGTTTCTTTCCATGAGACCTAATAATTCATTTTAACAAATAAATTTTATGTGTGCCGAAATGCACCTTTATAAGCGATATCTCAATGTGAGAACAATGAAGTTCGTTGTGATGGATGAAGCTAAGGATTGAGTGTTTTTCAAATACAAGAAACATAATTATTGTTATCAGGTGTATCTGGAAATCTATCTGAGATAGAGCAGTCTACCTGGTCTCAGGTTGCAGAGCACAAGGTTAAGCCCAGAGGGATTTTCAATCACACATTTGAATGGAGACAATCGAAAGATATAGTCGATTGAAAACCATAAATAAGCATTCCCTTGGAAATTCGATATTTCCAGGAATATGATTTGTTTTTGAAAACATGTAGCTTGGTAAATATTTTAAGATAGATAGTTCGGAATAATCTAATATTTTATTCAAAATCATATCATTTAAATGAATAGAGTCTTGAGCGATTTTTTCTGTCTGATGAGTGTTGTTTTTGGCGCCCCCGGTTATATATATATATATATATATATATATATATATATATATATTTATATATATTGTGATGAATTTTTTGAGTAAATCTCATGAAAGGAGAGAATTAGCTAGGAAAATTGTAATTAACCTTATAGAATGAAAGATCTGCCAAACAAATAGTTAGCACCCGAGCGATAAGGCTTCCTTATCAACAGCTGAGTGTAAGATAAGAGTACCGTTTTGTACTACATATTTTTTCTCAAAGAATGATTTAATAATCAACTTGACTGCCATACAGGAATTTACAAAGTGCACTTACAGGCCATGAGACCACAGCTGGGATCTCACTTGATCGTCACAACTGGCCATGAGACTCCATATGGGATCTCATGCAAGTCTTTCTTCAATCACTCTGTGATCCCATATGGAGTCTCAATTCACATGTTTTGAATGATATTCCTTTTCTAGAGATGCCGATCTTCATAATGGTATGTTTAGCAAAACAGAAACTGCTATGAAGAATTAAATATTGAAACTCAAATTTCAACAAATATTTTTGAGCTTTTATCAACTTTCACACTTAATTATATGACTATTCCATCAATTTCGACAATCTAAAGTAAAGTTGGTACAACTGATATTAAACGCCTGTGTTCTTCGCGCAGTTTTTCAATGAATTGTTGAATTCTAACATTTATAGAAATGTTTTTCACTTTCAAGTTTCGAGTGTATTTTCTTCTGAAAATAGTGCAGTGATAAGTTATTTCCGTGCCAAGTTAGTATTGATATGGAAGCTCAAGAAATTTATGATTGTTTGATGAATAGCAGTGATGATGATGATGACATTCTTGAATCCGACTTGGACCCAGAATTTCTTCCCAGTGGCAGCGACAGTGATGATAATTTCAGTCACAATAACGAAGAGCCAAATGAAATTGCATCAAATGATGAGATTGATGATTCAAATAATAAAAATAATACTGATCTAGACTTATTGACTTGGGGTAATGATGATGGAGTTTGAGAAGACTTTATTTATGATCCCTCTGTTACTAGTGTAGGAATCAATCCAGATCTGATTGACACATTGAATGATGGAACTCCTATAGACTTTTTATCTCTATTTTTAGATGATGACATAATTAGTACAATTTTGCTAGAAACTAATAAATATGCTGAAAAACAACTTGCGCGATGTTCATCAGAACATGCAAGAATAACCAAATGGATTCCCACTGATTCAGGTGAAATTAAGATTTGGTTTGGGATCGTACTATGGATGGGTTTGGTGAAGTTGCCTGCTATTGAAAATTACTGGAGTAGATCAGAAACACTTTCAACTAATGTATCAAAATACATGTCAAGAAATCACTTTGAATTATTACTCAACAACATTCATTTTTGTGATGAAAGCATATATGCTGCGAGTACGCCTAAAGTGAGGAAAGTGAGGCCATTGGTTGAGTCTTTAGTTGAGAAATTCAACTGCTGCTATCAACCTGAAAAATATGTGGTTATCGATGAATCAATAATCCCATTTACAGGACGATAGTAGGCCAAGACTTTCATAAGCTTGTCAAAGCTTCCAAAGGTCGCTGTGCTCCCTGCTACTCACAATATGTAGCAACTTATGGCAGAAAAGTTGCCCAATCAAGGTCAAAGAAGACACGAACAAAATGTTCAACTTGTAACATTTTTTGTTGTCAAGACTGCTTCTTTAATGCACATAAAGTGCGCAAGTGAGAAGGACTTTATTGATTATTATTTATGAACAAACTGTTGTAAATGTTCATTTTTCAATACTTTCAATTGTGACTAATTTTTTAATAAATATCATAAAATTGCTATTCATCATTACCATTTTTTATTCTCACAATTACCTCTCACTCCTTGATAAATGATGGATTTCCACCAAAACTTCATTTATTAGTTGATACTCCCAAAAATCTCCATGATTACCAGAGTTGCTTGAAACATATGGCACTGGGAGGCCATGAGATCCCATATGGGGTCTCAGGCTTTAGAATGCTTAAAATTGTTTTTTTGCACTTTATTGAATACGAAATGACACACAAAATTCATTATTATCAATTTAAGATGTCATATGCTTGTGGCCAGGTGTAACACTTCATAATTTTTCAGCATGGCTCACAGTGACAATCGACCAAGACCCCAATTGGGGTCTCATGGCAGTCAAGTTGATAAAATTATAATTATTTTGCAAATTGATTACAAGTCATTTATGAATTGCTCATTGAACTTTTGGAGGTTACACTTTTGTTTACTATTGATCAGATGCTTTTGTAGCAGCTCAGACACAGCTGACTGACTCAATATATTATAAAATGTCATGCCAGGATTTCATGCAAGCTATAATATTATTTCTAAAATCAAGAACTATTGATGAAGGACAAAGAATTTCAAATAAGAAAATAAAAATAAGAAGATAAAAAATAAGAAAATAAAAAATAACTTATTGTTAAAATCTATTTATTATTCACGAAATTACATTAAAATGTCAGATGTTATTGTAACAAACTAGGTCATAGCATGAATATTGTATTACTGATAAGAGCAACAAAAATTAATTATAACAGTTTCAAATATAATAAGAATTGTATAGAAATATTGAATTATAAATTATTGATTCAACTGAGTCGCATGGTGAATGAATCTCTTTGGCAAGTCTAAGCCAATCATATGTCATAGAAGTATGTAACGAAGCAAAATTCTGATGGGTGAATAAAAATCCCTACTTGAAAGAAATTTATAGGTCTAAGTGGAATAATAGGCTAATATCGCCAAATACAATAATGCTTTTAAAGATTAGATAATATCAGGCATCATGGCTAAATTTATAATGGCCGAATAGAAATGGAAATGATTTGCTACTTATATAATATTATATAAAGTATTAAAAATTTGAGGTTAGGCGTAAAATATCCATTGATTGGCAACCTAATGATCGACTGAGTCGCATAACGTAGAATCTAGCCAGACACCTTGGCAGAAATTTATTGTAACTAAATGGTATGCAACTAGAGGGACCAAAAATCCACATGGCTAATTGTTATAAAATGAGAAACAACCTATAATCTTTAGAAAATTACTTGCATGTAAAGAATGTACTAAAAAACCCAGATAAAAATAATTTAATGTATTAAGGAAGTAGGAGGTTCGTAGGTGCATGTATACTATAATAATTTGCATGAACCAATCAAATGGTAGCAATTGATGGGCGGTAATAGTGAGCCGATTCAAATATATTTGTATATATTTCTATAAATGATAAGAGTTTGTGAATTATTGTTGTTCAGTTTATGTTTTGGATACGGCCCGAAGGCAGATAAATTATCAGAGGTTTAATATAAGCAATAATATAATAGATTGGCACGAACTATTTGAGCCTTGAATGGCGTAGTAACAAATTATTTAAATTCTATGTAAATTTGCAAGTCGGAGATGAAAATTGTGAAAAAGAAAGTAGAACTTGCCCACTTGCCTGCCAACCACTACCATGGAATGTCACCAAAAATTGTAGAGCGCAATATCTTACTGTACCTTTTTAATAACTTAAAGTTAAATCAAATTATTAATTTTTCATAAGACTTTGTGATGCTATAATAAAGCGAAAGTCATTTAAATATTTTTAATCCTTTGGAAGGGACAGCTTCGGCCACCAATAATCCAGGACTACCAGGAGTTTGGATCATCATCAGCAACTTATAGAAAATCCAGCATGTAAGTGAATAATATTTGAAATAGTGATAGGGCGCCCTCAGTGCTTTTAAAAATTAGGAAATTAATAAAAATACTTGTGCAAGTTTTAAAATGGTATAAGAAATATTTTATTCAATAGTAACGAGTCAATTCATATATCAAAAGATACACCAATTAAAAAGAATAATAAGTTCTAAGCTGATAATACAAATGTTCACATGATCATTAATTTTATAATGTAATTTGTGATAATATAATGTAGCTCTGGTTCATCAGATAGATTGATCTATCTATTTCCGTCAGGTGCCAAATCTTGCACCCTGAGATATTATATATTTATTGGAAACTATAGAAATTAATATATATTTGATTATTGATTTGTCAATTTATCAAGCTCTGCTCTGGGAAGTTGATATAATAAAAAGTAGGATTATCCAAATCGACAAGCAACAGCAAGTTGATGTCAAAGCTACATGCAGATAAATGCATATGATCAATGAAGTGAAAGCACATGGTAAAGTTTCGTGCTATAGAACTAGAGAATAGTATTAATCTGTGATATTTTATTTGATTTCGTTTCTTGTTTTATCATATATTTTTGTTTCTCTATATATTTTTTCTTTGACCTAAATTTTGAGATTATTTGTTTAATATATGTATCAAATTTTTCATGGTCTACCATTCATTTTCTTCCTCAATACTATAGGATATAAGTTATATTCATATATATATATATATATATTTTTTTTATAAATTATCAGTATTATATTATTAGGAAGTTATATTCATATATATATATTTTTTTTTTATAAATTATCAGTATTAGATTATTGCGAAAGCGCCTGTCTGATCCTATGATTTTAGTGGGATTATATCCTAGGAAAACCACGACCAGATTTTATAATTATTAAAATAACTCTCATGCTCTACTGATTGACGCCAAGCAAGAGGCTAAGCGTTATTCCACCAAAAGTAATGTGACAAGTAGCACCAAAAGGGATGATCGTTTGAAAACATCATATGTTAATCTGTTATCAAACAACAAACCTGCCTTATCATATATGCTAGTGCATGTACACTGTATAGAGGAACTGTATCTAGAGAATTAAGCAGTTTAAAAAAATATACAAATGAAGTTATTATTGTAATCAAAGGAATTATTTTTCACTGCTTGCCACTGACGTCATGCCTACGTCATAATCATTCTACCAATGGCAAATTTTCATGCAAATTAATTACACAGAGATTCTCAGAGAAAAGGTTCTAGCCAAAGGCTTAGAAGAAGACAAGTCACTTCCCTTTTAAAATCCTCACCGCTAAGACCTTGTTCAAAGTTACCAATTTCACTATTAGTGAAATTTCGTTCGATTTTTGTATATTTTATCTGTAAGCCAATATTTTGGGCTAATTTATCTATTATTTGTAAATGTATTTCATCAATCGATAATTCTAGAAACTCTAATTCAATTATCCCCTAATTTATTTTGGTGAAGGAGATATTTAATTAAAATTCCACACGTGCTGAAACTGAAGCCTGGACCGGCCACTGATCAAACAAATTTGATCTAAAGGAACCACGACCGCCAAAAGGATTCACGTGAGTTTTATATTTTGGGGCCCCAATCTTCGCTTCAAAAGAAAATACAGTGCAGAAAATATAAAATTTTTCTTCGTTAAAGTAATAGCCACGCCGACAAGTGCTTATAACCATTAAGATCCTTGATTTTACATGATATAGAATTTATAAGAAGACTCTGTTCTCGAAATATATTCCAAACGATATCTGGTCCTAGTACCCTATCTTGATCCTTCGGAACTTATTAGAGACGCAGTCCCTTAGATTATCTACATCAGGATTTTTGCTCGACCTGTATGATTTTGTATGCTGTTCCATCACAGGTAATAGCTTTAAGATATCTGTATTCAGTGTTTAGCAACCGCTACACTACCTCTGAAAATTTTATCAATATACAGTCAGTCATGAGAAGAATCAAGGGTGAGCGAGTGTTTATGCCTCCCGCGATTCAGACGATTGTATCGAATCTTGTAGTGACTCAATCAGTCTGATAAGGTCGCATGAATTGGGAATATCTGGAACTCAAAATATCTTGCAGCTAGCCGGAATTGGAAATATATGGTACTCCGAATATGTTGACAGGCAGAACTGCGAATATTGTGCAGGCTGGCGGAACTCAAAATATCATGTCAGCTGGTGGAATTGGAAGTATGTGGAATTAGAAATATATCGAACTCACAATATCGATCGTTATTAGTGAGACTGTGTTCATGTGGGATGAAACAAATTTATCACAAAACAAATGAAGGGTTCTTTAGTTAACCTAAAATAAATTCATCAACACATCAACAGTCATCAGTCTTGTTTGAAACAGATAACAGAGTTTTGAAAACTTGCATAATATGTACATGACTATTATTTTATAAACCAATATAATTTTAATATATAATGAGCTATGAATTACCCTAAGTGGGTAACTATAGTGAGGTCCACGTTATAATGGCAGTGGAAAAGGATAGGAGAACAGTGTTGATGATTCTCTGCCTTGACAGATTATATTTCTACATTGTTAAATAACGATCTGGTAGCGTTGCAGAGCTAGAAAAGTATAGCACTATCTGCTTTGTCGAATGACAGACAAGGATAGCAAGTCCAATGTTGATCAAATACTGACATTATAACGTGGACCACACTATAGTCCATATCATTCCAGAAAATAAGTCAGACTCGAACCATTTCTCAATCACAAACACATTACCAGTACTCCCACTTTGGCATCGATATTTTTGGTTCCAGATATTTCCAATTCCGCCATCTGACAAACAAATAATTTGAGTTCCAGATACTCCCAATTCCGCCTAGCAACATATTTCGAGTTCCAGATATTTCCAATTCCGCTGTCTTACAAATATTCGGAGTTCCACCCAGCAACAGTTTTCAAGCATAGGACATTTAACATTGATATTTTGAGTTCCAGATATTTCCAATTCCGCGGCCCCGTCTGATATTCACTCAGCGTCCACGCACGCATTTTCAAAAATTCTAACCTCAATACTGGTGACTCAGTACAAGATTCATTATACGTGGAGCTGTATATTTGTAGCATAACACAATTTGCCGATGCAACGTGAGGCATTTAAAATACAGCACTACAATATATAAATAAATATATATATATATATATATATATATATATATATATATATATATATATATATAACCCCGGTTATATCCCGGATTACATATGACTTGAATTGACATATTATGTGGTCCGCGATTATATGTCATTCATTGATAATTCCCCTGTCACTGGACTGTGCAGAAGACCAAACAAGAGTTACATGAGTGATTCACTACTACTTACCACATTTGATGAGATAGACATGAGTATATTCATCGATAAAGTTAGGAATAATAGATTCATCAACTTCAACATTTTTTATAGATACACGTCAGCCGTTATTCCAAGGGAATCTAAAAATATAAAATTGAATTTATTTTCTAATAATAGTGGATTTGCTCAATCTACTCTACATACAATTATAATATAAAAAAGGATGTCTGTTTGTTTGTTTGTTCTCTATAGACTCAAAAACAACTTGACAGAACGGCATGAAACTTTGGGAATATGTTGTGTGAATATTGGGGATGATTTCTGACCAAAAATCTCAATAGGGGGGCTAAAGCCGTGTCCACATTGAAGAAATGTTCGACAAACATGTTTGTTGAAAAAGTTTGGGCAATATTCATTATGTTTGGCAAACAATGTTTGCCCGTTGCCAGTGTGGGCGCGTCAACACTCAAAAAATATTATTTGTGAGTGGGGAGAACAGGTTTTATGTTTTACAGCTGTCAACACTGGAAATCTTTGGAAAAACAGTAATTTTTTGTTTGATAAACAATGATTGTCCAAACTTTTTAAAATGTTTGTCCCTGAAGTACTCCACAAACATGTTGTTCACATTGCATTCATTAATTACTGAAGAATGACAGACTAATTTACTTTTTTGGTATTTAGCTTAGCTTATATTCATCCTAAAATGGAAGATGGAAAGAATATGGAATTCTGTGTTGTTCAATTCATTGTACCATCTCCCTCGATCATCACTGGACCATCTATAGACAATCAGCAACTATCAAAACATTAAATTCATCTTTGTAACACTGATTTAACCTATCTATTTTTTCAACTCAACACTTTACAGATAGATATTACTATTAATTGTTTGAGAAGAATATGTTTTCGGAATAATAAATGCTGCATGACTAAGCACATAGGAAGTCAGTATTGAGATGTAAATGAAAATATTGATTGTCAGAAAATTTCATGATTCACCAGATAAAGTCAAGTGTGACATGAGATACATTGATTTTTTGGCGGTATGAAGTTCGCGGGGTGAGCTAGTTTCCTTTATTACTATGAGTTTAATGTGCTATTTAGAACAAATTTAGTTAATTATTTTAGTATCTATTGTACCATAATTTTCTTTATTACTATGAGTTTAATGTGTTTTTCAGAACAAATTTAGTTAATTATTCTAGTATCTATTGCCATAGTTCACCATAATTCAGGCTACGATATACGTACTGTACAATAAAACTGATCTTCCTCGAAAAAAAAGACAAAATAGAGCAGAAAATAAGTTGAATTTCTTGATACATTTCGAAATAAATCTCAAATATTGGATTTGATTAGATTCTTCACGACCTCAATATTTTTTTCTCACATTTTACGGTCACATTGCAATACTCTTTCAAATTATTTGGCACACACGAACACACTTTTTTCATAAGGGAGTTTACAATAACATATCATGTTCCACTCAGTTTGGGAAGAACATAACAATTCATCTGCGATAAAATCCATAACAAACATCAGAGGTGAAATACAAAACCAAAAAAACTTACTCCAAAATAAGAATATGATTGTGAATCAATTATCTGATGGGGAGCAGGGGCATCCAACAAGACGTATGGAGAGATAGAGGCAGATGGCGTGTTGAGTGCGGGTAACGGCCGGGAAGGCTGTAAAAACCCACGTATAAGGTAAAAGGTAAGGTATTGTGAATTAATATTCTCGAAATGAACTATTCTAGTACTATCTATTTTAGCCAGAAGTACGCTTGAAGAATCAGTAATTAGAAATCTTGAAAAAAAAATTATGCCCTGTTTCATTAAGCTCGGTCAAGTCACATGAACATGGTCAAGCCGGGTACGATTTGCCTAGTGAGCACTGGAATTTATCGATAGTAGCCTAACTATTGACAAAGGAGATATAAAAATGTTCCTGTGCACTCTTGAGAACCGTAGCCTACCTGATTTGAACATGTTCAAATGTCTTGACAGAGCTTGGTGAAGACAGGCATTAGAGAATTTTTCACTTCTTACCGTTTTTTAAGAGCTGTTTGTAATATTCCTCACAAACAATAGATCCTTTATAAAATATTTAGGCGAAGCACTTTACTTGTGAAAACACTCCACTAACGTATTGCAGAATCTAATGTAACAAATTCAAAGGCTGCAACGATCAAAATATTTTTTCCACATCACTCAATACAATATATTCATGGAGGCTGATTATTGGTCGAGAATTTCCAACAAGCTGCTAGGCTCAACTCACACGCGACTCAGGTCGAGAAGAGACTCGACTCTAGTCGAGAGCATGTGTTTCCAAATGGTGACACTCAGACCAGTCGATTCTAGTCTCCGCGACTGTCACCGTTTGAAAACACATGCTCTCTACTAGTGTCGAGTCTCGACCTGAGTCGCATAAGTGTGAGTTGAGCCTAAATATCACCATAAAGTCATGCTATTGAATACCGCACTCTAATTTTCCTTAAATAATCATCATCTACTTTATACTGTCAACATTGGTTGAATGAGAAGCATCTATGTTATTATGAAAGAATGCTGACAGTTTGAAGTGAAACTCACTATAGCTGAATGAAATATCTAAATTTGAACTCAATTCACTCATTAAACTATGGTGTGACAAGCAATGACTAGGTAAAGAGTGCTTTATGAAGTAATTTACAATTATGTAAGTTACAATAAATGTATATTTTTAGGTGATTGTATATTGCATACTTTAGTGATTGTATTGTACAAATATTTGTATGTGATTTTTGGCAATAAATTCAATTCAATTCAATTCAATTTGTGCTTTCAATAAATCATATTATATCAAATAATATATTTAATAAACTTTAGTCCAGTCAAGGAAAGGTTATAGAAGGAAAAGTTGAGAAGACAATTTTTGACCCCGAAGTTCTTTCTAGGGTAGTAAGGAGGTAAACATATCAAAAGTCCCCACCCCTACTCACTGTGCTAAGGGGGTGAGGGTGGTTTGAATGTGCCATTTTTTGGTTTCTCGCATAAAACTCTATAACAATGAAGAGAAAACTTGGAATAGTGAAATGATACATCATTTCAAAGGTAATTCAATGGTCTACAAACTCACGATAATCATCAGTTTTTATGATGCATTGTTGGAGAGTTATAAGCCCTAAAAGAGCAAAACTTTGGATAAAAACCTGTTATTTTGAAAATTACATACCTTTAAGAGCGAATAACTCGGAAACTGTTGAAAATATCATAAAATTTCACTGAACAGAAAGTTAGGGAATTTATCAAGTTTCATTTTTGAATAGTTATTTATGTCGGTTGAGTGCATTGTTCTCAAGGTATGAGCGTGGAAGCAAAACGCTGAATAATGCAAATTTTAAACCACCCTCATCACCTTAGCACATGAGTTACGAATGGAGACTTTTGATATGTTCTCCTCCTAACTAGTCTCAACAAAGCTGCAAAGCCAAAATTGGTGTTTAAAACATTTCTTCCAAATTCCTTTGTCAATTGGTTTACACTATTGTTGCAAAAATGGAGATTCAACACTCAACACTAAAGCTGCTGCAAAAGGTGTAGGGAAATTCGTAAAAGTGTGAAATTATACATCAATTGAAGAGAATTTAATGCTCTTTAAACTCATAATCAATATTACCTTCACAAATTTGTTTAGGCATTTAGTAAGTTGTCCATTCTTAGGAGAGGGCATCTGGGGATACCCTTCCCTTCAACACTTGACCGTTAATAATAAGGTGAAAATTCTAGCAAAATATTATTATTCCTCAGCGAGGAGAAATTAAGACTAAGAATAGAAAAAACATTATTTGAACAATGAAATAGTCAGAGTATATACAAGATAATATATTTATTGAGAAAGGCCTACAAGTAGGACTACTTTCATCAGGGAATGGAATTCTACAGAATAGAATGAAGTTCTTGAATATCTCATTTCTTATATTTCTTGATCAATTCAATAGAAATAATTCATCATCATAACAATCTTCTCTTCTCTCTCTATCTATCTTCTATCTATCTATCTATCTTCTATATATCTATAAAAGGCTAAGCCCCAACAGACTGAAATCACACCACAGCCCAAACTACTGAGCCTAAAAACTTGAAATTTTGCACAATTGTTTATGTTCGCCTCAAAACATCCACTAAGAAAGGATTTTTAGAAATTTGCCCCCCTGAGGGAGCTGGGGCCCCCCAAAAATTTTGTACTTTTTAACCGTTCATTCCACAGCAAAGTCATAAGGAACTTTTCTGTTCAGCTACGAAGAAAAATTAGATCTATGCAGAAAAATTATGATCAGGAGCACAGGGGGTTCAGGAGAGGGCATTTTTTGAAAACTTTGATGTAAAATCACACTACAGCTCAAACTAATTGGCCTAAAGACTTAAAACTTTGCACAAATATCCTTCAAACATGCTAGACGCGCACTAAGAACGGATTTTGAGATATTTTGCCTCTAAGGGTTTCAAAGGATTGAAAAGAATCCTATTAAGTAAGGTTGTGAACATGGTAAAGTGAACGCCACATGGAACTGAGATAATTGACACATGATATTCTAACATATGTTGAAGTCATTGGAAAGCTTAATATAATTTTGTCAATCAGCTGATCAAATTAATTTTGCGGGAGCTTGCCACGTGTGTATTCCATATTATTGTATGCTTGGCCACGCAGTTCGGTTTGCGCCTTCTATAAGCTGTATGGAGTCTCATACATTCCGATTGGTAAAGAGCACATAGATTTTCTTTGGTTAGGAGTATGTTTGTTGATAATTATTTTTTTCAAATTAAAATTCTATTGCTATCAAAAATCACATTGAAATCTTTCTTAATAGACAACAAGATTACAAAAATATACCTACATTTATTTGTAGCTCGGCCAGAAAAAGACAAATTTGAGTACTAGCCGTGAGTTCATTCAATATAACTTATAAATATTTTGTGAATAAAAAGTACGAGTTGATGAGAGATGTGAGTAAATCCTTATATTTGATCCAAATGGTTATACATTTTGTAGTAGTCGAGGTCACTGCAATCAAAAGTTTTTTATTCTGTGGCTAATAAATTTCATACGTATTGATTGTTCATAATGTTTCCAGTGTTCACAATGGAAGTGATTGAACCATTGAACATTAATGGCTTACTGGTACCTCATAGAATTTATAGTACTCCTGGTGATTGAGCCTGTCTTTTTTCAAAGCGTTGACTATTAATAATAGAGCTTTATTTATAAATAGCTTACCCGTGCGAACTTCGTACCGCCAAAATGTCAATGTATCTCATGTCACACTTAACTTTATTTTGTGAATCATGGAATTTATCTGACAATCAATATTTTCATTCACATCTCAACGGACTTCCTATGTGCTTTGTCATGCAGCATTCATTATTCCGAAAACATATTCTTCTCAATCAATTGGTAATAATCACTATAAGTAAAATCTTGAATTATTAAAAGAAATTGGTTAAATCAGTGTTTCAAAAATGAATTCAATGTTTTCATAGTGTTGTTGATTGTCAATAGATGGTCCAGGAAAAAGTGCGATGTACGATGAATCACACGGGATTCCATATTCTTTCCATCTTCCATTTTAGGATGAATATAAGCTAAGCTAAATTCAAATAGATTGTAAATTATCTTCTCATTCTTCAGTAATCAATGAATGCAATATGAACAACTCTCTTTCATGAGGTGAATAACTTTTTTCAACATTTTCCAGTTTCTCGCAATGATAGGGCAGTGATTATTATTTGTATAAGTCTTCCAAAGAACCATTATCTACACAGCTGGTACCAATCAACTCCAAACTACCGTTTCAATACCAGTACACAATTTATCACACGGTGACGTGTTTATTACAGCTGGTAACTTTAGATGATAAATCATAATATCATGATCATCTTTCCGTTCTTCAGTAGCCGCTCGGCCGGCAATTTCGAAACATAGGTCTGTAAAATAGATTGATAAATAATTATTTTTAGCCCCCCTATTAAAATTTCTGTTCAGAAACCATCCCCAATATTCACACAACATATTCCCAAAGTTTCATGCCGTTATGTCAAGAAGTTTTCAAGTCTATAGGGAACAAACATACATTCACATTTATCTATATAGATTTACATTCAAATGAAAGCCTCTCTAAATGGAGGTAGAATGATAAGGTTGAGAACTTTCAGTTCTGTTGTTTTAACATTTTTTTTCAAATCACTTTCGAAAAGCTCATGTAGTCCTATACCTACTATTGTTTTTGAGCCACTTCTGGCGCTATCATAGTTTCACCACTATTCTGTTCCACAGTCCTATCTCTTGCAGTCGTTAATCTATTATTAATAAAGTAAAGAACTGGCTTATACACGTACGGGATAGGAAAATTATGTTTGACGCATCATCACGTCTGAACTACTGGACGAATTAACTTGAAAATTTGCATATAGGTTCTTAATTAATCAAGGATGGTTATAGGCCTATTTTCAATTCTTCAAAATTTCATTACGTCAAGTTTTCATTTTGTCAAGTTTTGAAATTGATCCTTGCGGAGCACGGGTTCCTGCTAGTAATGATATATAAGTTCGTGTTGAAGAGTGATTTTTCATATTCTTTTATTAAGAGAGTTCAGCATATTAAAGTAGGAGTAGGCAGCATTCATCACCTGAAAACATTTAGAATATTGTTTGAAATTACTGCAAAAACGATTTTAAATTTTCGCTTATAGGTAAAAATTATAATTATAAATTGTGGTAATCGTCCGATTTATTAAAGCTGGCAGGATTAGGCGGATGGGACACTTGGTGAGAATGGGCGATGAAAGGATTGCCAAATGTATATGGAGGAGAAGAATGTATAATAGAAGAAGAGAAGGAAGGCCAAGGAATAGATGCACAGATGATGTAGAGCAGGATTTGAGAACGCTTGGAGTTCGAAACTGGAAAAGGCAGGCAGTCGATTGGGAGAGATGGAGAGGCTTTGTGAAGGAGGCTAAGGGTTGTAGCGACCTGTCGAATTGAGGAGTAAGTGAGTAAGTGTGGTATTCAAAAAGGTATCTGAATCAAAAAACGTATTGCATAACATTTTGATTATCAATCGCTACAAATTAGCAGAATAGTTAGGAATATTGTTAATTATTTCCGTAATAGAATGCCAAAAAATGATTTTAACTTTATTATTCTACTCAGAAACTGAGGTAAACTAAGGTAACTCAGTGATTTCTAACAAAAAATATTTCATTTTTGATACAATATTCCATGATAATCGAGTCACATATATGATGAGCTAAAAACCAACTACAACCCTATCCCGAAACTATTTCCTTCCCAAATTTTTATGAAAGTAGGTCCAAATATTTTTTCTTTGAATGCAATATTGTAGGGCTAATGAGTTAATGATCTCATACAATGATCAATGACAAAATACAATGATCTCATACCGTAGCGAACGTTTTCAGGTTCAGTACATAGAAACCGAATGGCTTTATTTCCAAATCCTTGTTGTTGCGTATCATGATCATGAAAAATGATGATTATTATCATTTGGGCTTGTCAACAAAAGCACTTTCCCACATAGCTGTACACAAATTCTCGCCCTGAAAATTAAAAATTTATCCATTGATCAATGATATTTTGTTAATGTTCCATAACAATTTTATGGATGAAGATAAATAATATTGTTATTTAAAAATCGAATAGATTATTAATACATTATGATAATTGAATTGAATTTTATTGCCAAGAATCACATACAAATACTTGTACGATACAATCATTAGAGTATGCAATATACAATTGAATCAAATCAAATCAAAATCCATTTATTGCCAAAGACAAATCACAATTTGTATAGGCCACGTCATGAGAAAAATACATAAATCATTACATATATAATCATACCACATAAAAACATCAAGAAATCATCACATCAACGTCTTAAAAATTCTACATATTGAAGGCAAAATATTCATCATTGGTATAAAAACAGTTTCTTATTAGAAAATCCTTAATTTTAAGTTTATATTCACCCACTAATAAGCCTTATATGTCACTCTTATATGTAACTGTAACTGATTATAAAACCTAATTGGACAAGCCCTAAAAACTAATATGACTAGATTTGTACCGACAATTTTCGTTTCTAAGGTGCAACCTATTTCTTGTGTTGTGTGAATGAAAATCAAAATGACTAGAGAATGAGAGCAAGTTAGTCTTTACAAATAATAAACATTGAAAAATAAAAATACACGGCAAACACAAAATTCTCAATCTAACAAATAGAGGTTTGCAGTGTGTAAGGGGAGGAGCATTACACATGGTTCTTATTGATCTTTTTTGTAACACAAAAAGTGAATGGGAATCACTACAATTGGCCCATAGTAGCTCCTCATATTGGCTCCATACAAAATATGTTAATGCACATAACTATAGTAGACATTTACTAAAGTTATCTGTGCAACTAGTGCGCAAAGTGCCACTTTGCTGCACTGAAAGAAACGTTTACGCACGAGCCGTAGGCGAGTGCGGAATGATGGTTTCTTGAGTGCAGCAAAGAAACTTTGCGCACGTATTGCACATTAAATTTTTCCTACAGTTACCATAGAATGTGAAAAGTCAGTAATAGACGGTGAACTTGTCCTACACCAAATAAAATGTTTGTTTGTGCAAATCTTTAGTATTTTTAATGCTGATAATAAATATTGCAACCATTCCACAACAGAATTATTTCAAATTCAGTCTGAATGACAATAGAATGAATATTATAAAGTTATATGAGATTCAATTATAATAATACTTCCTCTACAAGAAGTCATCAGCAAGTGTAGAAATGGCACTTGTCTGGATAATGTATCTATTTTGAGCCATCAATGAGCCTCAAAAACATTATACTTCACCCGTGACTAACAGTTTAATATTCAACTATCCGAAAACACAAAAGTTAGGCAGGAAAACTTTGCTTATACTTAAACGGTGCCCATTAATTTGGTTTATTGATTAATTTGTCTATGCGATCAAAGCTGTAAGCTTATGATTCAATTTGTCTATTAATGCAAATAAATAAATAAGTTAATAGGCCCAGGACTGATCAAGGATTAGGCTAGTGATCAGCCCTCAGGACAGACTTCTAACCTGACCATTCTATGAAATTTTCATGTGTACTTTTTATTCCAGTTCCAAATATCCTCAATTTTGAGTCTGAATGATATATTATACACAATTAGTGTAAAAATAGTTTCAGCTTGTTTTTTTTCTTGTAAATACATTAGTAAACGTGTAAATTTGGCCTTTCTGCTTTTCTGGCCAATCGCCCAGTAGCAGCATGAAACATATAATTAAGGTTATAGGCTTACTGCATTATTTAAAACGTGATTAAATTATATAATAGAGACATTACATTTACCTGAAATTCTGAACGTCAATCATTCAAGTCACTGTTGAGTAAACAATATATTGTATTGTGTTTTTGATTACGGTATTCAATAAATCTATTCTGTATTCTGTTTCTAATTCATCAACGGCATTCATTGAAGTTGTTCTATGAAAATGTGAGTAGAGATGTTTCGGGGAGTTGAAGAACTGAATAACTTTTTTTAAAGTGTAAATATTTATGTTTCAAACCTAATGGATACATTATTGTTTTGAAAATATAACCTTAGTGTCAGTAATAAGAGAAACCTAACCACAAAAGTAATTGAAGATATAAAAATACATGATTCCTTGATCATAAAAATGATCGATAAATGTTTCCAATGTCTTCCAGTTAAAAATATAGGAATCTCACACATAAACAATCGTTCATGATAACTTGAATAGAAATAAAATACTGATATTGAATACTATCAAAACTTCTTGTTTATTTACTGTTCGTTATTCAATATCCCACGGTAATAATCAGTTGTTTTACAAAATTTTCCAGCCAGCACATATTCAGGTTCACCAACATTTCTTTTACTTTGCCGCACTCTACCGTCATAAAGCGTGTTAACTATTTTGTGTTGTTATGTTGCAAATTTGGAGTGCGACAAAGTCTTCGCCGCACTCAAATCTACATTCCTGCACTGGGTGTGGGAATAAGGTAAGGTATTTTGCGTACTATAATTGATGCGGGAATGAGCACTTTTTCGGGTAACTGTAGGAAAACATTTTTTGAGACACTATCTTCTCAACATAAAAACACCTCTTGTTCCCTTGGGCATAGTGCAGTCAATATGACACTTCCATTTCATATTATTTTGTATATTGATGCCTAGAAATTTGACAGAATGCCCTGAATTCAAGTTATTATAAGATACAGATAAGTTTTGCGTTTTGTTCAAATTCAGAGAAAGTTTATTAGCATTACACCAATCAGACATCAGCTCTAATTTTCCATTTAATAAGGCTTCTCTTGGGTAGCTATTTCCTATAGTTCTTCTTCTTAGTTGTGGGGTGTTCCACCAGGCTGCCTGTTGCACGTCAATGACAAATTTTTCCAGTTCTTCATCAAGCTGTTCCATGCTTCTCAATGGTACATCAAGGATTATTTTTTCCTCCAGCATCTGTTGAAATCCTTCCCAGTCTGTACGGGTATTAACAAGTGCTGGCCATTCATTTTGTTTTTGTATTATAGTTTCACTCAGCTGTAGAAGAATATGGAGAACAGTCAGAATCAAGGTGAGAACTTTCCTCAACACTCAAGTAGTTGAAACTTACATTTTTAATTAAGAAGAAATCTATTAGGTCTGGATTTTTTGCATATCTGAGGGCCAGTAGGTTGGTTTTCCGGTAGAAATGGCCTCACAACTGTACTCCATAATAGCCTTATAGAGCTCTTTGCCTTTTGTGGTTGTTAAACGTGACCCTCAAAAAACATGTTTTGCATTAAAATCACCTCCAAGAATGAATTTTGTACCCAACATCTCAAATAAAGCTATATATTCTCCTTTTCGTATGGAATGTCTATTGTAGACTTATTATTATAAATATCAGTAAAGATTCGCTGACTGACTAATATGACTATCATCAGAGGATGATGAGTAATGGATGCTCTGAATAAAATCAATCTTGATTAATTGATTCACTAATTGTATATGCTGCAGAATAAAAATGCTTGGTACCAAGACAGCTCAAACTGTATATTACGAGATGAATCAGGAAAAGAATAAAAACTTCTAATATTTTGTATACTGACAAAAAATACAAATATATTCCCATAAAATATATAAATATAGAAATCTCTTAAATATGATAGTTTTTAAACTTGAATAAAAATTTGTATAGCGCTTTCAAATAATTCCTCAATTCACTTATAAAGGCCTTTAGTTTAATGAGCTCATTTAAACTTAACACTCACTCAAACGACGTTCGCTGAAGTTCTTGTGGAATAATTAATCATCTTCAAGTTTGGAGTGTGGGTGTTATTTTGGTTCGATATGACACCATTGATAATGTGACATATATCCTACCGATAATCAATTTCTTGCCACACTCGTACCAGCATATCAGGCGTAACTTGTGCAACCGCAGCGATCCGAATGAAATCTGACTTCGGATGTCATCAAGATTGTCTAGTAGAGATGGAACATAAGCCTTATACTTAATGAAACCTCACAGGGAGCAATCCATCGGTGTTAAAATCCGGTGAGCGAGGTGGCCAGCATGCAATTGGCCCCGCATGGTTAATCCAGCGAAGTTGAAAGCAATTGTATACAAACACCGATGAATTTCTTTCTGTCGGGTTTCATTAAGGATGAGGTTCATGTTCCGCCTCTACCAGACAATCTTAATGACCTCCGAAATCGGATCACATTCGGATCGCAGCAGTTGCACAAGTTATGCCTGATATGCTGGTACTAGTATGGCAAGAAATCGATTTTCGGTAGGATGTCAGTATTTCGCATTATCAACGGTGTCACATCGAACCAAAATAGTACCCACACCTCAAACGTGAAGTGTTTTGTGAAAAAATGATGCCTTTCTCAATTCTGTAAGTAATTTCAATAAATATTTATGTGCTATCAAAGTTGTAAAGTCCTTTTATAATCACTCTGTATATTCCTATTCACAGTATTACGGCGTGCTGGTTGGTTGACTCATATAGTTGTATGCAAATAATTTGGATGATCAAAAAATGTTATTGCTAGTCATAAGTAGTAGCGTTTTGTTGCTGTGGAAGAGGTAAATCAACCCAGGGATTTTCTTCACAGTCTGCGACTGTAGTTTTATCTATCAATTTCAAAGGTATATAGAACGTTTGAAGTGGAAATAGAATTGAATGAATTGGTTGAAAGTCAGTTTCAGCTTCCATATAAACCCATGAATGCAGATAAGGAGCCATTTCCATAGTGAACGTTGTCTGCAGTCCTGTAAAGAACTTGCAACCCCGCGCTACCTAGCGGTGTAAAATGTAATCAACATCGTAGAATTTCAGTTCCCCCTGCTAGATAGCGCACACTTGATTTTCCTCCAGTCATAGAAAAAAAATCTGAGTAATCGTATAAAACAAACATTTAAAACAATGTTATCGTATAAAAGTATTCTCTGTTCCAGTTTAATGTCTCAACCAAAGACCTTAAAGATGCATAGACTCACATGCAGCGCTAGTGTCGTACTTGGAATTGAAATCGGCCATTGAGGGGGCAACCTATAAGATTATTACATACCAATGCCTTTGTAATCTATAATATTACAAATATATAGATACTAGCAGGTAACCCGTGCTTCGCAAGGGTCTTTCTTAAAACTTGACGTAATGAAATCTAGAAGAATTCAAAATAGGCATATGTACAGTGAGTCAGTCATTCTATCAGGGCTCGAATAATTTTGAAATTTTAATTTAATAAAAATGGAAGAATATAATGTCTTTATGTAAATAACAACACCTTCATTCAAAGACTTATCAACTGCATGCGTTTTCATATTGCCGATACAGCATTGATGAAACTGTAGACGTTTATTTAGCACTTGTCTCAAAAATTGTTCTAGCTGAAAAATTAATTATCCATGCCACGTGTAGGCCTAAACATTGCATCAGGAAAACGAAGTTTCAAAACTATGTTTTTCAGGTAGAAAGCAATATAGAAACATATATGTTCCTTTTTTAATTTCGACCATATGATTTAGTGATTTTTTAATGAAATCAAACAATTGTCTCACCATTAATGAAATTTAAACATTAATTCTGAAAAATCTAGAATGAAAACTAAAATTTGGGCTTCCAGGTGCACGAGATTGATCTTTTTAGAATCTATGTGCAAAATTTGGAGATTTAAATCATTCCCGTTTTCTCGGTATGCAATCCACAAGTTGACATGTTTTGATGCGAACAAACGAACAAACGAACACACGAACAAACACAACCCTACTCTCTCTTATTATATCCCTAAAGAGACACACTGGGGTGTTTCACACCCCAGGGATTTTCTTCTGTTCTTCAGTTGACAATATCAAACAGATGGAAATTTATGCCCAGTCTAAATTAGGTTTGTAGTATTGTCAACTACTCTCCACCACTTCCAGTCTGTAATAGCATTCTACAAGGTCACCAGCTCATCTTGTTCTTCGTTTGGGGTGTCTAACACCCCAGAGTGTCTTTTACGTAGGACTTTTATCAAACACTTTTATTACAAAGATTTACTTGTATTGTCACTACGAATGTGGTATGGGATGATGGATCAGATTGGAATAAATGTTATGATTCTCTACAATTTGAGATTCAAAACAATAAAATGAAGAGACGTGAGCTTTTGATGAAGTTGTCATTGGCAATGATCAAGCCATCCGTTCAAACCGGATTAGGAGCTCCAACACCTAGGCGGAACATACGTACTTCTAAAATTAGTATAAATATTGATAAGCAGTGCTCTACTTTTGATTTCTGTATGCACTTGGAACAAAAATAATTAAGAAATGATGAAGTATGGTCTAAGTACTTGTTTTTTTTCATATTTTTCAAAGAAAAAAGCAAAATTAAATTGGGATGTTCAACACCCCAGTGTGTCTACTGTGTTAGCATAAAGTAAGTGTGTCTCTGTAGGGATATAGATAATATCTCGTGCTAAAATACCCCAATGGCGGCCTTCAATTTCAAGTAAGAGCTATCATTGGGAAGGCATGGGCATTGTGGGTCTATATCTATTTAAGGTCTTTGGTCTCAACAGTGAGGCCAAGCCATACGAAGCGCTTTTTCAAGCGTTTTCAGATGGCGTTTCTAGAGCCGGTAGGGCAGGAAGCTCTCCAATTAACAGCTGCTTGGGTTGACGCCTGAAAAAGCGCTCAATACGGTCTGTCTCTTCAGCTTCTGACATATTCTTTCAAATCTCTATTGTTGAATTATCGTAGTACATAGTCAATCTCTTGACTTTAGAGAATATCTAAATTTAGATTCAGATGGTTAGCTTCATCTGAATTTCCATAGAATATGAATCTTGTTGAGAATAATAATTTGTAACTTCTTGAATTATCAAAAATATAATTTTTATTCAATTGAGTGTTGAAAGAGGGATAATGCTTCAAAGTGAAGAACATTTCAGATCTTACTGGAATCTGTTAGATTGTTCGTTCAAACTCAATCCACGAGATAATTATTCTTGTAGAAAATCAAATTGTCTATGAAGAGATTTATTTGGAATTTCCAACCTTGCTTGGATGATAAGCTGCTGTTATTCAGAACGTATTCTGATAGTTATTAGAGTTTGAAGTGAATCTCATTGTGGTATTGTAATTTGTAACATTTAATATCCAGCCAAATGAGCTCAAGAACATGAACACACAACACAACATCTCAAAGAAATTGGAAATATAGAGTATATATGTAGGAATTTGAAACTCATGTATATGTGTATCTGCCATACGCTGAATAAATAAATAACTTGATATTACAACATCTCAAAGAAATTACAAATATACAGTGTAAATGTAGGTATTTAGGACTCATGAGCTTCATATGATGTGTATCTGCCATAATATACTAAATAAATAGCTCAATAAGAAAGTCTATTCCACACAATCTGGCAACGCCGAAACTAAAAAATCAACTTATTTTATCAATACTATGGAGTATATAACTAAATTTTGTTTCAGTGTAATGTACTAATTATTATTCATTTATTATTATTTGCAGCTGGGAAACTTGTGGAGGAGTAGCTCATTCATTGAAAAAAGTAAATAACATCAAGGAAGGAATCGTCTTCATCATCATCATGATCATTATTCAAATAGAGTAAAATAGTTGGCAAAAGTTAATGAATTGTATCTTGAGGGAATAAAGAAGGATCGAAGTGATTATGATTGGGAGATTGTCAATTTTCTACATTTCTAGTGACTCTTCAAACTGTCAGAATAGTTTTTAACAAATAATATAATGTTTCCCAATCAATCAAAGTAGACAATTTGAAATAGGTTTGAGGGTGGATTACATTGAAGCCGTCCGTCCGTGCTTCCAATCTATAGTATTGGAATATACAGGTGTTTCAGGAGTAGTGTCGAACATTCTAGGGTATTTCTCCTGGATGATAGTAGACTACACAAGTCGTATTTGAAGTGTCCAAAACTCAGCAGTTATCTTCATAGCTGCCATTTTGTTTTCTACACCTAGGAATTTCCATCTCAAAAACGAAATTATGTATCGATCTGAAATTTAGAATGAATATTTATGATTTAAAGATTCAACTTTTAAAAATAAAATAAAAAAAAATTTATGTACAAATTCAAAATGACGGCCATTTTAAATTTTTGATGGTAAATTTCACGAAAACCGTTCACTTTACAGAAAATTTACAATAGACAAAAAAGTTAGAAGATTTTATCAAGATTTCAAGGTTGCATTATTTATTACAATAATAATGAAGAAATTAATTCTTTTCGTACATGACCACTTTTCACCATTTGAACATTAATATTATTATTTTCTATTCCAATTGTATTTAAGATGAAGCTTTGAAACTCGGTATGGCTTCATATGGCCATACAGCTGATTTTGCAATGTTATCCAGATGATCTTGTTTGTCTTGTACATTCATGCAGTACGGACAGAGTTAATTTCTCTGTTAATCTTCGACCAATCTTAATAAATAAGGTATCCTTGAAATCTTAATAAATTTAGTTAATTTTTTATCTGTTGTAGATTTCCTGTAAAGTTAACGGTTTTCGTGAAATTTGCTATCAAAAATTTAAAATGGCCGCCATTTTGAATATGTACATCGAAATTTTTCTATTTTTTTTCAAAGTTGTGTATTTATAGCATTAATATTCATGCCAAATTTCAGATCAATACAACATTTCGTTCTTGAGATAAAAATTCCTGAGTGAAATAACAAAATTACAGCTATAAGGATAACCGCTGAGTTTTGGACACTTCAAGTACGACATTTTTAGTCTCCTATTATCCAGGAACAATACCCTAGAATGTTCAACACTACTTCTGAAACACTCTGTATATATACAGATATATACATGATATATTTATGTATAACAAGTTATTATAAGAGTATCGATTAATTTCAAAGAACCACTTGTACCCTTTTCGATTTTATTCAAGACGTGACTTGTTTCGAACGTTCCTCGTCATTATTGAGCGTTGAAATCAATTTATATGTAAGAATATACTAAATAATAACAATATCGAGTGACCTGGCTGGCTCAGGTGTGATGTCAGAGTTCTCGGGTCGCAACTTATCAATTTGAGGGGCTGTGACATGACCTGACGACTGCTTTTTAGGCACCCGGTACCGACGGCCACCTAACGTGTCCATCCGAGACACAAAGTGTAATCTTTTCGAGAGGCTATAATTATTATAGTTTTTGTGTGTCTTGATATATCCTTTCTCAGGTTATTGAACTGTTTAGAGTTAAGAAATTTTCTGAAATATGAACTTCGAATTTTACTGTTGTGAAATAGTATGAAAATAATGATGTATTTATTAAAGTTGCCAACTTGCTGCTTAGTTGTCAAAATTAAAGAACATTCCGTGAATATTCCAAATATTAGTTTCATTCTCAACAAAAGCTATTATGTTTGGAATTGCATGAGCATTGACCTTTTTTGAAATGTTGGCTGTTCTATTTAACATTAGTCTCGGCGCTTGTGTGGATGGGTTGCCGTTGCGCCGTTGGAAGAGATATCATTTTCAGTGGAAAAGCCGAAGTTCCAAGCGAGATGTATCCTGGAGAAAATGTAATGATGTAGGAGCCTTGGTCATCTGAATAGGACTGCTTCACATTCAGAGGGACAAATTGACAAGTTTTCGTAATCAGTCATTTTAATTCATTCTAAAAGGAATAAGTGATATTTTGATAACAAAACAGTGTTCTCATTATGGATAGGTAATACAATATCTCACCATCAACAGTATCTGAAGTCATTTTTATTCAGGTTTTATAAGAAATCACAAGTGATGGAAGAAGCTGCAAGGACATTGCCAGCAGAATTGCCCAGGCTAAGATTGCCTTCAATAAGAAGAAAAATCTATTTACCTCAAAAAACATAAGTCTCGATGTAAGAAAAAACATGTTGAAAACGTATGTATGGAGTACTGCAACATATGGAAGTGAGGCGTGGACAATGGGGGTGAGACAGGAAAGAAGATTGGCTGCATTCGAGGCATGGTGCTACAGAAGAATGATGAAGATCAGTTGGAGAGATATGATTACAAATGAGCAAGTTTTTGAAAGAGTGGGAGAGAACCGGAACTTCTTGAAGTGGATCAAGCAAAGAAGAGCACAGCTGATTGGCCACATCATCAGACATGACACTCTACTGACAAGGATAATGGAGGGAATGGTTGAGGGAAGGAATATGAGAGGAAGACCTAGGCTGGAGTATATGAAACAATTGCTACGGGATATGAGATGTGGATCATACTACGAGCTGAAGCGGAAAGCGGACGACAGAAAAGCATGGAGAGCTGCTGCCAACCAGCCCTACGGCTGTTAACCCAAGAGAGAGATAAAAAACCAAAATTTGATAGAGGTGATAGAAATAGTATCAGGAGACTAATTGTATGAAATCTAGTATAGTACGCTTTCTGTAATCGTATTTTGAGTGTTTTTTAAAAGTCGAAATATGAATTGTTGGAATGGTGAGAGAAGACCTTTTTTATATCAAGCTCAGAAAATCTAGAGTTAACGAGGCTGAGAGTTGAATGTCAGTAAGTTAGGAAGTTTCCTGGGTGTGGAAATTTAAATTAAATATACGTTTTTGTCTCATATCGATAGCTGAATGGCTTTGATAAGCGAATTTCTATTCGAGAAGAGTTTTAAAAACTAATAGTTTTATTTTGAAAAGTATGTTTTTTTTAAGTTCCTGGCTTGTAGTCAACTTACTTGTTGCTAAAATGAGTGACAATTGAATAAGTATTAGAATCTGTGCGTTTGGACGAATCCTCGTGCTACCACTTCTCCTCTTCCATCTACTACTACTCCTTCTCCACCACTGACTCATCCCCCTCCTCCAACTCCTACTCACCCCTTTTTCTCCTTCTTCTCCTTCACCAAATTTTCATCTCCATCACTTCCTCACATTAAGTTCTCTTTGATCCCCCACATCCACCTTTTCTCCTCATCAAGAACTTTTTTTCTACCACTCCTTCTTCGTCCTTTCCATTTTTCTCCGTCATCTCTTTCTTCTTCTTATTAACCGAAACTCATATGGATTCCAAGTAATTTTCTCTGATAACCTACTGCACTACTTGAATTCTGGGTGTGGGGTGGTTCCCGACAATTTTCGAAGTCACCCGAAGCTCACCGAAGTTTTTCGTGGTTGGCCGAACATTCCCGAACATTGTCGAAGTTTCTCGAATCAACTGAAATGTTTCACCCCTTTCTTTAGTACCGTGCGCGCTACCCATAGGTTAACATCTCTCGCTCAATTTCAAAATCGGTATTTATTTAAACCGGCTAACCGTACCGGTAAACAGGACAGTTATCGTGACTTGTAAATTTATCGATTCTAAAACATATCCTACTGTTGGTGACAACTGAAACAACTTAAATCCCTTCAAAGGTTTGTGTTAATTTATATATTTTGGATAACACTGAACCTATACCACCGAACGCAACTAGAATTTGTTCAGATTTGCCGTAGCTTGACCCAATCTAGCAACCAAATTCAGATGTTGAATAGATCTTCGTTTGATTTATTGCAATATGCATTGAGTTGTTCGCTTTAGTGTCAGTTACTATTAACAAGTTCAGAAGCAAGCATGTATTGTAATCTACATTATACAAAAATCTATCCAAATCCAATCTTGAAATCAAATCTAATAAATAAGTTCGAGAACCCATCTATCTGCTTTTCAATCGTATATTTAAAAAATATATGGTCAGAAATAATAATTCAATATGCAATATGTCATAATATCTTCGATCTTTAATAGTATAACACAAGTTTGATAGGGAATCATATCTTCAATTGAAGATAAACAGTGAAATTGACGCTTTGTGAAGGGGCCGCAAAATTCTTTAGTTGAATTCAACCGTCGTGGAGAGATGTCATCTGTCAGTATTCAGTAGAATGTTATAGAAGAGTGTATTATATTCTCACGTTCTCTTCCCCAAGAATGAACAGTATATAGAAGTTGAATGAACAGAAATGTAGTAGTATTCATTAGTCATCTTTTTGTCCTAAGAGCACGGGAGACTACAGGCATTACACTCAAATCAGTCTTGACTACAAATCAAGTAACATGATTTATAAAATATAACTTTAGTACCCTTTTTTGGAATTGATAAAATAATAGTTTAGAAATACAAGCCATAACTACTAGTTTCAGTGATCCACACCATCTTCAGGTTTTATCATGAAAAAACAGTCCATTTTAACAAGTAACTGGGATAAGATAAGATGAACTGTACAGAAATACAGTGCAACTTATATTATGTATTTTTTAGGCGTTTACAGACGATTCGGCAGGGCAGGAATCTCTTCGATTGGCTGATTACCATCTGATTCCTGAACGCCAACCCAAACAGCCAGTCGGAGAGCTTTCAATTTCCAAAAATGCCTAAAAACGGTCCCTTTATTAAGGAACAAGTCGAATGAATATCCAAGTCTATCGAGTGAGGTGAACTAAATACAGTCCAAATGTAGAGGAGTATTAAAGTCAATATAAGAGAATTTGTATTGTTGGATGCATGATTATCAACGTGATGACGTTTTCAGTGTTATATTTAATTATTTACATTCCATAATACACAAATCATATACATGATCAGAAAAGGACCAACAGGCCTAGCTCAAAACTGTGTCCTTTCCGAATTTTGATAGAAGTATGGTTGATGTATAACACTATTAAAGCAAGAGGTGACTCACCTCCTTTCAACTTTGTTGGTCTCTAGTGTTGTTTTCGTAAACGATTTTCAGGTGAGTTTTATTACTTGGTTGCCTAGCTACCAACAGCAACAAATAATCAGAACAACATTCTAATTAAATCAATTCGATTGAAGTTGGCATGACACAAGCCTATGAATCGTTCATGTATACCTCTCATAATGTGAAAGAGTGATTAAAAATTTTTTTGTTCAAAAGCCTTAGCTCATCCAAATGACTGTACATTCACGTCATTCAAGAAGTAACAATAAAAAAGTGATAATAAACATAAGCCCTTGGAATGAATAGACGATTAAGCTGGAACTTGGTTTAACTATATTCAAGGATCACACATTTAATGACGCTACATAAGTGTGACACTTTAAAAGAGGTTTCAAAATTATTCATTCTAAACAAGGAAAATGGAAGAACAGGTTTTATATTGAAAACACACTTACAATGAAGGTAATTTAGCATTACGTAGTTTAACATATATTACTGAATCTTATATAAAAACTCAAGTTTGAAAGTCAAAATCAATTAGTATAAACAGATAAACACAGGCCCTAATCTTCAAGTACGAAAATGGAGATGAGAATCATTTATAACTTTTTTGTAAGAACGATCTTAGTAGTTACTTCGAAGTAGGACTTCTCTACTGCACAAAGAAGTCTGCAATTTTCTTCTGAAAAGTCCTATCATGAAAATATACATTTTCTTCGTCGTGTTTGAATGTTGATTGCCTCTCAGTTCTCGGCCCAATTTTCTTATTGTTATTTGACGGGTTTCATAATTGGGTTGGAATGAAGTTTACAGGACGGCGGAACATGGTTTGTACAAAATTTAAAAAATGGTTTGACCAGAACCACCTTACCGTGAACGCTTTTAAAACAAAGTATATGCCAATCTCCCTCAGAGCAGATACTGATCCTGTGAGCATCGATTCAAGGTTGCATGCATGTCGATCAATCGATTTGTTTGGTATGTGATCGAGTGGAGTTTGTTTCTGACTATCTGGGAGTTATATTTGACAAGCGATTGAAATGCATTGCTTCAATGCTAGAAACAAATTAAAGGAACTTCTATATGTATTCAATTTCTTGAATAAATTTATGAGTAAATATATGCTGAAGAGCGTATATTACGCATATGCCCAATCCATTTCACAATACGACATATTACCGTGGGGTGGAGCTTTTGAAACTATTATTAAACCTTTGGAAATCATGCAAAAATCCATCATAAAAACAGCAATGCAGAAAAACCGAAGATACTCAACTGGAAGCCTTTTCAATGACTTTGAGTTATTCAATATCTCTCAGCTTTATGTTAGAGCGTTGATCATGTATACAGGAACAATCAGGATTTTTTCTTCGAATTAATGATAATTACTCCACTAGAAACTCTGCCCATGTTGGTTTAGTCATCCCTAGAATATCAAAATCGATTAATCAAACAGATTCCATAAAGTAGCCTACAATATTGCTCTTATGTTTTCATTTTCTCATTTTTTTGAATCGTGTTCAACATTCTTTTGCTTAATTTTTTTGTTTTCGTGCTTCGCCTCTCCATGGGTTGTGAACATTGAATGTTTTTTCTTTCTTTGCTTGAAAGCTTTTCTCGATCCCTCCCAACCCCTCTTTTTCAACCTCTCTTTTATATTTTTTCATCCTCACCATAGTTAACACTTTACACTTCCTCCAATCATCTTTCTACTTCTTCATTCAATTCATTTCTCTCATTATCATTCGTGATCCAATAACATATTGAATCACAAAGATTATTTTAATTTTGTGTTTTATTTATGAATCATGCATCTTTGAATAGCTACTTACGTATCAAATATTATGTACTAAATGATTTACTTTTGTTGGCTACAGTCAGGTGATGATGCAACTCATTCCTGCACACAGGCTCCGGGCCATGCATGGAATTAAGTATTTTGTTTTGTTTATAAATTTACTGTATCTGTGGAATAAATAAAAATCAATTCACCGACGTTAACTCTGAGGTGTTCACAATGTATATTACTCATTATAGTTTGGCGGGTCCTATAAATTATCCATGTTATATCCGTGTGGAAGCTAAAGGCGAGGCCATAGCTACCAAGTTTCACTGTAACAACATGGACGTCTCAGAAGTGTATGATAGCCTATATAATCTATGTTTTTCCTCACGCCATATGCATGAATATAATATACGAGTATGAAAAGTCTCCATTACCTGGCCTTTCAATATTCCAGTAGATGTTTCAATTACTAAAGGCAGATTACCAGGAGCAAGCTACTTGAACCATGTGTACGCATACTTGGAGGTGGAAACTTGAAAATAGGTGTCCACACGGTCCAAGTAACAGGATTTCGGACACCTGCCTCCAGTAACTGGAGAGTGCCCTGCAACAGTGAAAGCCAGGCGAATGTTCAGAAAACTCAGACTGACTTGATTGTCTAACAAGTATAGGATTGAATATTTAATGGCTGCTATAGCGAGACTCATTCCTCATGAATAAAACTAATGCGTCCCCTCTCATTCGACTAAAGGCTGACTGTTTGGAATGAATTTCAAAGGGATGCAGAGTCAGTAACTGAACTAACCTCAGCCTGTCCTGGATTTTTTCTGTGAGAACCGTTTTGTCTTGTTCCATTAGAATAAAATTCTTATAGAGCCGGGGATACACTATAGTGAGGTCCACGTTATAATGGCAATGAACAAAGATAGGAGAACAACCACGTTATAATGGCAATGAACAAAGATAGGAGAACAACCGGTCCTTCTATAGACGGTATCTGATACAGGTTTATTGATGTAATATTAAGTGTTCATTCTCGTTTTAAATAATCAATAATATTTTATTAAGCAAGAGATTATTTTTTTAAATAATTTAATAATGGATTTTCATAATTAAAATGGAATATTTTGTCAATTAATTATTGATTCTACATTGTGAAAAGACGATCTGGCAACAGAGGAAAGCGAGAAAGTGTTATACGCTTTGTTGAATGATAGACAAGGATAGCGATACCATTGTTAATCAAACACTGCCATTATAATGTGGACCTTACTATACTTGTCATACAGTGCTCCGATCTGACACAATCATGTTCGATTTTCCTATTGGCTGGAAGGATTGTGGTAGAACAGTTCAAATGACGGACAGGTGAGGGAGGCTTGCCGCATTCAAGTTGTTGTCTATTTCGCTGTCATACATTCGTTTGCTTGTATGATCAGAGTGAAATCGGAGATACATGTACGGGATAGGAAATTCACATAATCACTTCTGCACTACTGGACTGATTGACTTGAAATTCTGCATATGGACTCTCAATTTTCTGAGGTTAGTTATAGGCTTATTTTGAATACTTGAAGATACCAGTTTTCAACTAGACCCTTTCGGAGCACAAGTTACCTGCAAGTTTTAAAAATTCTATACTCGAAATAAGGCCAGCTGGTTTAGTATTTCATTAGTGTTATTTGCTATTTTTTAGAAATTGTAATGGAATATTGTAACAATTGGTAATATATTGGGAGTATCTTATGTATGGTAGGTATTATGATGGTATTATATAGGGTTGTGAGAATGATCAACTAATTCAAAGTTGGCTTAATAAAATTAGCTAGACATCATGATAACAATTTATGATGGGGAAATCGCTTTGCTTGCGAGAGGTTAAATTGATCTAACTTGTGCCGTGCTATGAATTTAGAAGGTTAATTTGAAATTTAGAATTTAGAAGCACACACAATATAACTTAAAAAAAGGGATGCTTGATAAACATACTTAGTGCAAGAAAATGACAATCCAGAAATGTCAAAAGAGACAACGAAATAGAGAGAAGATATCAAGTATATTGTCGCCTCTTACAGTTAATGAACAGTTGATGAAACAAAAATTAAGTTGTATCATGAAAATCGAAAATAGATTCACTAAATTTGAAAAGTTATCTACGATATAGCTAATTCGATAGTAGCCTACTCTATCTGCTTTACATTGAAAACATTTTAGATTGAATCATAAGAAGCTTGAAAGACTCTATAATTTCAGAAAGATGAATTGAAAGTTACCATAGATATTTCTCAGAAGTTAATCATGAATAACAATGAATATTTTAAAAGGAAGATCAACATAAGATTCAGAAAACTCTTCGAACATTTAGAACACTCTTAGGAACTTTTAAAACACTATCAAAATATCATCAAATATTGATAATCCCCGATAATATCTATCCTGTATCTTTATATTATGAAAGCTGCAAAGACAAATATTCCTGAAGTATCACATCACGGAATTCTACATGGGAAGACTATTCAAGATATGTGATATCAGAACAAATTTAAAAAAGGCTAAGGTCCTTGAAACTTTAACCGATTCTTCAAAACATTAAGATGAAAATCTCATTAACAATGGACTTTTAAAAATTTTATGTACTAGTTCAACTGTAAGTAGTTTAGTAGATTATAGAATATGAATTTAAATAAAACTGAAATTCCCAGCTGGATCCTTACAGAGAAAATATGGCCTCACATTTCAATGTAAAGATACAACCGAAAATCTATTACTCAAACCAAATTAATAAAATTTGTAATCTATCAATCTCCAATTTCCAAATCTCAAAGTTACGATTAAACACAAAAAAGGACTCCAATTCAGCACGTTTTAATTGATTAAATGGTTCACGTTTTACCCTCCCTTTTTGAAAGCCTATAGTCACTAAAACCCTTTCTGCCACATCCGGAGTTCCTGGGAGGTTTGTTTAATTTGGAAAAAAGTTGTTACCTCAAAGCTGTTTCTTCAATTTGAATCTAGGCTCGGTGATTCAGCTTTACAGGTCCAGATGGGACAGGAGTAGCATACCGCAAGCTTCTAGGACTGCCATCGATTCAGAGGCATCTCAGCGGCTTAAAGACACACGTTAACGAGACATTCATGAACCCGTACATTGATGGCTGTTAGAATAAAAAATAAACTATGATAATACAAATTAACTTAACTTCAGTTATATCATAAACTCAACATTATTTAGGTTCATTAACATTAGGTAAGAGGTGAGTACATAGTATTCAATAGTACAATAATTTAATTTACTAGTTGATTGAATCACTTTTTATAACAAGGTCTTTCGAGTATTGTTGTTATTTTGTTCAGTCTGTTCTTTTACATAAATTACATATAGTATAATTTGAAAGATAAATTACATGATAGGTGTTTCCTTAAGAATCAAGAAAGCTTTTCATTAGAATCAGCAAAACAAATAGTATCTATATCAGAAATTACAGTCATTTAAATTTAGGTTAATAGTTTCCTCTCCAGAAATATTATCAAACAGAATATCTTGATTCCTTCTAATAGGTACTTTATATTTCTACAAAACATATACCGTTCATTTTCTTCCAACATCTATCAGTTTGAATATACAAATACCATCTTCCATTACAAGAGAATCAAAAGGACTATTCTCAATTATACTTCAATAATATTACAATAAATACTTTGATGGGAACTTTCATCGATAATAATTTCCTAAATTATATTATAAACTATGACGTACCTTTAGTAGCGGTTATAGGAGAAAAATTTCCATTGTAAGGCGACAACTCTTGATACTCTCTCTTCTTCTTACATATCGTAATTGAAGAATTTACTTTTGAAGAAACTTCTAAAACGCAAGCTAACTAATATGTGCAACAGAAGGTTGCACAGCCAATAAAAGAGGACTGAAGCCAGCCAAAAGCCGTAATAAATATTTAATCACTACATGAGTTTAAACAAAGTTATTGAAAGACTACATTATGTTCAGTTCTGTTACCCGCAGTGGACAGACGCTGAATGAAGCCACATCACTTCTCTCGTCTTGCCGTGGACAGCTGTGTACGGCCATACTAGGCTCTCAACTATTGCAACTTAACCAAAGTCAACTGTGATTGGGAGTTACTATTTTCTAGAAAATATTCATCAGAATTTCCGCCAATAGGAAGGGACGGTACAACTACAATTTAAGATACATTCTCCCACCAAGTGACAGCTATTTTCCAAATTCCTAACCAAATAAGTCATGATTGATAATCAATCGGACACAAATTCGTTACCTTATAAGGCCATGAACCAAGTTTGATGCTTCAGGAAAATCAACGATTTTCCCAGTAGCATACCTTCTACGCACACACTTACAGAGTCGACACAACACAAAGCAGAAAAGCAAAGCAGCGAAATAAATTGTTGTAACAGACTGACTGCTCTTGATTATTCGCATAATCCTCATCATTCACAATTGGAACAATGAATATTGTTACAAACTCTATAACTCATGAGAAAGGAATTATAATTTAAAAGAATAAACAAAACAGATTATAATTATTTTGGAGAACAAAATGATCGATTAAATTAAACTCAAAATTATACTGGAAACTTAAATAAAATATTAAACAAACAATAGAATAATTACAGGATTTGCCTTCAATGAACATCTATGGATAATATATAATAATAATATTAGTAACTCGCGCTTCGCGCTCGGCAGGGGGTTTCGCCTCCTGCATCCCCAGTTGGGTGGGTTAGCAGCCTCCGCGCTTCGCACTCCGGCTGGGAGACGTATTAGTTACTCACTGAACCTGGAGAATGGTGTCTCGAAACAGAGGGGTAGAGCCGGGCCTGATTATCTGCTGTGGATAGTTCCAGGTCCTCGTAACCGACTGCCAAGAGGCATACATTTTTCACTCCAATTTTACTTGTCATGAATTTCCACCGAAGTCGACACTTTTAATTTTAACCCTATAGAGGTCGCGCAAGTGAAAATCACATGAGGGGTCGCGCTGGGTGGATTAGACAAGGTGCAATAATATGTGACAGAGTACAGTAAAATTTGAGATTTTATTGTTGGATTTTTTGTCTTTCTTGTTCACTTACGTCTTTCCTCTTTTTAACACTTTCTAAAAGTCTCAAAACTCGTTCCTCTTCCATTTCATTCATGTTTGAGAAGTAAATGTAGCACACACAAGGAGTCGCGCTGGGTGGATTCGACCCATATGCGGAAAACGCGACAAGTCGCTCTTGGTGGATTCGACCCATATGCGGAAAACGCGACAAGTCGCTCTTGGTGGACTCGACCCATATGCGGAAAACGCGACAAGTCGCTCTTGGTGGATTCGACCCATATGCGGAAAACGAGACAAGTCGCTCTTGGTGGATTCGACCCATATGCGGAAAACGCGACAAGTCGCTCTTGGTGGATTCGACCCATATGCGGAAAACGCGACAAGTCGCTCTTGGTGGATTCGACCCATATGCGGAAAACGCGACAAGTCGCTCTTGGTGGACTCGACCCATATGCGGAAAACGCGACAAGTCGCTCTTGGTGGACTCGACCCATATCCGGAAAACGCGACAAGTCGCTCTTGGTGGATTCGACCCATATGCGGAAAACGCGACAAGTCGCTCTTGGTGGATTCGACCCATATGCGGAAAACGCGACAAGTCGCTCTTGGTGGACTCGACCCATATGCGGAAAACGCGACAAGTCGCGCTGGGTGGATTCGACCCATATGCGGAAAACGCGACAAGTCGCGCTGGGTGTATTCGACCAGTACTTGTTGAGAAGCGTGTGTGACAGTGACTGGGACAACAGAAATAAGGCGCCAACTGCATCACTGTCTAGTGGGAGAGTCCATTTGAAGGTACTAAGGAGGGGGATGCATACTTTTCATGAGTGCAAAGAAATGACTTTGATCAGTAATGACTGGGTGCAAAAGACCAGGCACGACCCCTCCCGGGTTAAAACAATTATATATTATATACCACTAGACTATTATATAGTGGTATTGACAACATCAACGTCTCATTCTTTCAATTATTGGAAAATAAAACAACAACATCTCATACCATACAATCAAATTATTATTGTCGACTCACTGTCAGTGAAAACTTTTCGGAATGTTTTCCGTAATTGACAGGGTATTTGTGAGGTTATTTGTCAGTGAATTGAGATATCCATTTGAAATGTTCCCCACCATAGATATCTCCGAGGATTGAGGTACCCCAAAGTTTGGTAGGCCTACTCTCCAACATGCACCCCAGGAATCCCATTCTCGTCCTCACAAATGCTTCTCGAATTCTCTTTAGTACCGAAGGTTCTCCTCTCGTGAATAATCCTAATGAGTTCATGATCAAGTTCATTCAAAATTGAGTTACGATTGGGAATTTGAACTTTGAATTTAGCTGGGTCTGAGTCACGGAGTCATTGAAGCGTAAAACTGTCTCAAAACAAAGGACCATCTCAATGTCCTCTGTTGAGTGTAACTGAAACATGTGTAACCATGACACTCTCAACAGTCACATCCTATAACTTGTCGTGTACTACCCAACACGAGAATACTTACGTACTTCTGACCAAAAACTACACAACATCTTATAGAAATTGAAAATGAATAGTGTATAGAAACATATTGAATATGTAGGCATTTTACACGTATGAGCTTATTATGCGTGTTGTGTATCTACTATAAGCCAAATAAATAGACTACTCAACACAAAAGTATACATTTAAACACTCACAACAAGAGTAGAATCGTATATCAAATTGCATTTCATCTACATATTTATCAAACATTCAAAAATCAAGTTCAAATCAAGCTTTATTGTTCACATCAGCAGTAGAACAACTCCAGTTAATATTTTGTTTGAAGTCTTGAGTGATTGGCTTCGTTTTCAGTAATCATGGATTAATGTATAAGCCAGCAAATAACTTTTAATATAAATCTAATCTCTTGTTATTTTTTTTCCAGGTGGTTTCCAAAGTGCCCTGCAACATTTCACAATCATAACAAGGTTTCCCCTTCTATTCTGTTCCACGAAGTTGAATACGTAACAAACCAGATATTCCTTTCCAGAAGTGAGATAGTTTTCAACAATAATTTGAAAATATTTGTGCAATCGAACATCAGAGTGAATAATAAAGTGCATCGATAACTGGCTGAGAATATTGGAAGTTATCTTCTCTTCTGTTTAAGGTGAGTAGATCACATTCAAATGTTCTACACATGTTTTATCTTCGATTAACAATATTTGCATTTTGATAATTCCACGAGCCAAAAATTTTCCACGAGTAAAGCCCTGCACACACACATATCGATTTTTGTCCGTACGATATTTTGTCGTCCTTATGAATTCTATCAGATTGAACGGAACTTGACAAACATCATCCGTTTGAAAACATCTGTTCAATCTAATAGAATTTATAAGAACAGCAAAATATCTTACCAACAAAGATGGATGTGTGTGTAGCTAACCTAAAGAAACGGTACACCGCACATTTTTGACAGTAAAAAACATGAACGTTTATGCCACTCGTTTCCAATGCAGTTGCAGTAATTATAAAATCTGCAGGTCAGCTATTACAGAGGTCTGCTTGCTTGCTAGTCGAAAATATCTGATAAAACTTTACGTTAAGGTGCAAACATACTTATGCGCCACCAACACGCTCATTTCACTTTCCATCAGCTGATGCCATGCTTATTATTACTGTTTCTGTACAGATACAGATATAATAAGAATAGCATCAGCTGATGAAAAGTGGAATGCGCGTGTTCGTGACGCATAAGTCTGTACTTTTTGTAAGTGGCCTCACAAAGAATATAAAAATAGGCGATCGTAATCGACAATAACTATTGGCTTGAAATTACAGTGAAATTTGAAATACGAACGCCCTCTACCTTGGAATATCTTCCTATGCTGTCTTTACTCTATGCTATAACACAAACTTGTCATGTCTTAGGCTTAAGGGACGTTGTGTCTTTGTATTCCTCACAATCACTGCAATTGATTTTTTATATTCCTGTTCTTGTGTATATGATAATTGTATAACATTTAAGAGTTTTCTTGAATTATTCAATTTGAATTTTATCAGTTGAATAAAATAAACAAGTATTATCATCTAGGAAAAAGAAGGAAAAAAGGATTATCCGAAAATTTGTCGTTCTCAAACTTATTGAAGGGAAAGTCTAGATAATATGAAAATGAAGGTAGGGCGGGAGAAGAATAAGGATGAAAAGAAGAAGAAAAATAAGTAAAAGAGAAGGTGACAAATGGAGAACAAGAGAAATAGTATGTATTTATGTATGTAATAGCTATAGATATGTTTAAATAGCGGCACGTGTTATCAGATGGGCAATTTAATTCAATTCAATAATTTAGGCATCACCTCTTGCTTTATGACACAAATCAATAGTCTTGAATAAACTATAACAATAATAAGACCCATTTTTTCTTTCTAATTACTCTGGATTGTTGGAACTATAGAGGAAGAATAGCATAAAAACCGATCATTAAATAAATAATAAATAAATAAATGTTTATTTCCCAAAAAAAACTAAAACTACAACATCAATTACACAAAATTTTAGATAAATTACAATATTACATACAATAGTTAGTTACAAAAAATTCTTATAATGTGTCCTCTACTTGTTTAGTTTTTTCTGTGTGGAAATTGACCTACTCCACTATGGCGTACCATGTTCTAGAGTAGGTTTTGTTGTTTTTTTTTGTGCGTATTATTAATTAGTTAGTGTTTAGTAAGTCATTAGGTGGTTAGTTGTTATTTGACATAATGTTTTCTATGTTCTGTCTTCCTTTGCTCATCAACCAATTGTGTACTATTGTTTTGAACTTTCTAGGATGATTAATCTGTTTAAAGTTTGCAGGAAGTAGATTATATAATTTTGGTGCTAAATGATTGAAATGTCTCTGGTATAGTGCCTTCCTTGCAACACTAGCGATGAGCAGATTCCTGTATCTGGTGTTGTGGTTGTGGTTTCTGGTTTGAAATGTTGTTGGGTTCTTGTGTAATCTGCATAGTATCTCCTTGGAGTAAAGCTGTCTTGGATCCATCACGTCAAACTCATTGAATAGCTGGTCTGATGAATAGCGTGGAGGCTTCTGGTTGATGACCCTCATGATCAGCTTCTGTACCCTGAGGAGCGGTTCGACGTGCATGAAGCTTGCACCTCCCCATCCCACAATCCCATACAGCATGAGGGACTAAATCATTGCCGGGTGAGAGTGCATTAACGGCTCAGTATGATAGACTACCAGCGCCACATCTTCTCCATAAAAACCTACGTCAACTTTCGGCTTACATAACTGTGAAATTTGGAACATGAACGTCCTTTAGCATGGGAAATCTTCTCAGACTCCATTTTCTCCATGCTGGGACCCGACCTTCCTGGGAGGAACTATCCTCAAAAAGCTGAATGATAAGATCTATTCAAGATTTTATTGTCTATTTGACTCGTGTTGGACAATCAAATATTTTCAAAACCATTTGAATAATCTGTGACCGATTCTTTGACTGGGGAACGGGGCCCTCCGATATTTCTCTTATTTCCAAGATATTGAATTCAATGGAAGTATTTGGAGATTGATTAATTGATTTTCATTATGACGTGCTAGGTATCGATGAACAGTACGCTAAGAAACAAATGAATAAAATACAACAGTTAACCTATAACCGAAATAAACACAACTGAACTTCAAACAAAATATGAGTATTACAAATGAAAACTGTTAACCGAGAAAAGTGAAAATTTAATCAAATTAGACATAAATGAAGATAATAAGATAATTATAAGTAGATAATAAATATGATGTTATGAAAAAGAGAGAGGACAGAATGAAATAAGAAGAAGAATAAGAGGGAAGAGGAAGGAAAAAATGAAATGGAAGCTTATCCAATTCTAAAAACAGAGAAAGTAGAAGAGAAATCAAAGAAATTATATGAATTTGAATAAAGTCAATTCTTGTCCACACCTGTTCTTGAGCAATTTAATAAATATGATTGAATTGTGGTTACATGAATGAACATTTTTGAATACATTACATGAAAAAAAAAGAAAGCGAAGAGGATTGAACCATATAGTAGGCCTATAATTGATTATTTTTAGAGATACTAATGAAGGATTGGGAACTAAAACAAAGGCCAGAATCAAGCAGCTCATAGGTTTCCGTCATTCCGTGTGTGGTCTGTTGGCCCAAATTTAGCAGAGCTTCAAGTGTTTGGTGGTGGAAGAAGAAGGGCGGATTGTGAGGAGGAAAAGGAGAAGGATGATGAGAAGAAGGACGATGAGAGGGGGTGCATAGAGAGGAGAAGGAGAAGGAGCAGAAGGCCAGAACTTTCGAATCTATTGTTAGTTTTTTAATCGGTGGCTGAGATCCGTTAGAATTCCGATTGTTGTTGGTAGGCTGGTGATAGAGCCACTATGTGGTCTCAAAATAACCGCTAGAAAAGATAGGCCAATTTTAACTATGCATACGTCAGATGATGTTGTTAATGCGTTGATTGGGGAGAAGATGTAAGAAGAGAGGAAGAAGAGAAGAGAAATAAGAAGAAGAAGAAGAAGAAGAAGAAGAAGAAGAAAAAGAAGAAGTAGAAAGCGAAGGATAAGGAGAAGGGGAGGACAAGAAGAAGAATAATATACCACTTAATCGTTCATGCACTCTCGTTCAAAAAAATATGATGTTGTTAATAGATGACTGGAAAAAAGGATTACCCCTGCTCCTCTACAACAATGCTATACTAGCTCAGTAATACCTTAGAGAAACAATATAGCATAAGTAGATATCCCATGTTATAGGGCCTTTATGTCGCAACTTTATCTCAAGCTGATGGTTCATGTAATTCATTCCCGTGAAGCTGAGTGACACTGGTAGTCTCTCATATTGTGGCCGTTCATACACTCTCACCCCAACAAAACAGTAAAATTCGACAATGATCAACAGTAATCGGCGTGAGATAACAGTGAAAGTTGCGACATAAACGCCCTATACTTACGCTATTGTTTCTCTTTTGTAACACATAAAAATAACATCTCAATTCTTACTAACTCAGTCGTCGAAATAAATTATATTAGGTTTGAAATTGAAGTTTTTCTTTTCTAAATTGTCAGATTCCTATATAAATCATCATTATGACAATATTCTATACTGGATTGACAATAGAATAGAATGAATAAGATTAAATTAATAGATTAATATTATTGGTCCAATAGAATAATTGGAGTTCATCTATCTATTTTTCACGCATGTGTTCTTTGAATCTTGTTTGGCAATTTCTACGAGTATGTCCGATTGTAGAAAAAAGATAGCGTAGCTCATGCTATCTTTTCCACATAATCCTATTCAGTATTTTCCACAATCACTGCAATTGATCTTGTAAATTCCTGTCCTTGTGTATATGATGATAATATAACATTGATGATTTTTCTCGGATGATTTAATTTGATTTAGTTGGAAAGTAAACAAGTATTATAAAAAGAAAATTTGTCGTGCTCAACCTCAATAAAGGAATAATCTAGGGAATATGAGTATGATGGTGGGACGAGAGAAGAATAAGGGGGAGTAGAAGAAAGGAAATGAGTAGAAGAAGAAGAAGAAGAGTGAGAAGATAAGAACAAGAGAAATGGTCAGCTCTTGCAGTAGCTATCAGTTAAACTTTTCATTTTCTTTCTTTATTCTTTCCTTTGCACTACTATTCTTCCATTTTTTATTGTGATTGTTTGTTTTGCATGTATTCATTTTGTTAATTTGTATTTATCTTGTGTGTGTGTGAATAATAAATTAAATTGAAATTAAAATCCAAGAATGAACATCATAAGCTTTTAACAAAGTTTATTGCCATTTGAAAATCCTAAACCAGAGATAAGAACGGATTTCAATTCGCAGTGAGGAGTGGCATACGAAGAAAGAAGTCTGTGATAAATAATTTATAGAGTCGATTTGAAGAGTCCAGTGGTAATAAAAGATGTCTTCCTCGAATTTTATGCTAACCTCTCATCTTCTAAGAAACGTAGTGTGGCAACAAGAAATATTACAAGAAGAAACAGAGTCGGAAAAAGAGAGAGTGTGAGAGAAATTATGATAATTGTGAACAGAGGGGAGGGAGTGAGATGGATTCTTAAGACTGTTTTACACAAAAAAATTCCTCAAAAGCCGGCAGTGCATTTTTCTCAACAGTTCAGAGTATCTCATTCTTTCTCCTACTCAATAATTCACGTCTCTACTCTACATTATCATCATTCTCCCCTCTTTTGTCTCCTTCTTATCCATAAGTCATCTTTTCTCACTTTCAAACAGAATTATTACTGTATGGTTTGGTTAAAGATTTACTCGAAATTGCCATTTAGATACAAGCTAAAGGAGGGATGATCCGATATTGTGAATAATTGACCGAACGAAGCGTGGTCTAAGATTCAAGACGACGGTTTTGCATTTCTGTTTATTCATGTATATATGTTTATATGCTCCGCATTTACGGCGAAACGCGGTAATAGATTTTCATGGAATTTGACAGGTATATTCCTTTTTAAATTGTGTGACGTCGCATATACAAGGATTTTCAAAATGATGCATTTTAAGGATAATATGGAAGGAGAAAGAGCCTCCTTCATACGTCAATATTAATGTAAAAATCAGACTATAGAATAATTATCATTCATCATAAATCAGCTGTAGAGTGCAATGACGCATGCAATTATCAATGTAACTTAGTAAGAAATCAGCTGTCATGTGGACTATTAATTGCATGCAGTGAGGCATGCAATTGATAACTCGAAGTAGCATAGTATTTTCTCCCGAATTTTCTCTGCTTTCAACTCGGTAAGATTTTGATGATAGTATAACTGTTCATATAAAATTATTAGCATCTTCGATATAACAAATCAATCAACCATTAGTCGTTTATACACCGAAATCTGGCCGAGAGGACAGAATTTACTCTGATGAACAGTATTAGAGGAGACTGTGGTTTATAAGTGCGCGAGGTTCAATGTTTACAAAACTACTAGTTATTGAAAAGTCTTCTTGATTGAAGCAATCTTCAAGTGACATGTTTGACTAAAACAGCTAACACACACAGCTATACTCTTTGTAGAAAAAAGCTGGCCTCAATCCTTCATTTTCTAACAGTGCAGTCGTGAATGTCCTGGAAAACGTATCGTTGGTGGCTTGCCTAATGCTTATCAATCTCATTCATTTACATAGCGAAACTTGATGGTTTCTGATTGAAATACCTATTACCCTGTTATTCTCCTTCATAAATATCTAGTAGTTCTGTGAACAGTAGACCTCGCGCAGTTATAAACCACAGCCACCTCTTACACTGTCCATCAGAGTAAATTCTGTCTGTATGTCGTGCCGGCGAGATATCGGTGTGAAAACGGCTAATGGCTGTTGGGTTTGGTGTATCAGAAATTCTAATTCCAAAAGCTAATCTCCTCCAAGACATACTGACAACAGGTCAGCCCGATTTGAAAGCATATAAAGGTCGAGAGAAAATACCAATGTACCAAGAATACATTGGAAAAAACTATGTTACTTTCAGTTATTAATTGCATGCAATGAATAGTGCATTTTTGATACTTGAACAATCAATTCTCATGTGAAATAAGCTGGGAAATCAGATAAAATCAATTCGAAGTATGTGAATAAATGATTGCTGAAATAATGGGGAGAAACATACCTGAAAAGTGTGAATTTCTTCAAAGGATATAATTAGTAGACTTATGAATAATTGTCGAACGCTATTTTTTATAAAATAAAATTGTAGGTAATTTAGCTATGAAGATATATATTATGAGCTACGTTTTTGTTTAAAGCACTCACAAACCTTCTGAATCAGGATTAAAAAGAGACAGAACTGATTAATACTATCACATTTGAAAATCTCTGCTTTGGTCAGAATAAAATATCAGAAGGTTTGGGTGCGTTCTAGACAATAACATAACTCAACATCTTCTATTCAGGTTTGGGTTATCCAAACCCGATTGGAAGAAAATTCTGCTGAAGAATAAGTGTGACAATAATATCCTTTTCTAATTTCCAAATTATTTTATTCTTTCAATTTTTATCAATGATTTTTACAATCATTGAATCTACATCCTTCTGATTAGTATTATCCGAATCATTTGATAATTCCACATTGAAATCAATCATTTTAGTACCTTCATTCATGGCCACCACAGGAAAATAAAATTACAAAAATTTTGAAAAAATCTCATTTTCTGCTATTATTATCTCGGTAACAAAGCACTTTCGACCCATGTTCATTGGAACTTTTTACTCCATTTTATTGTGAGGAAGCTACGCACGATGGCTGTGTGTCTACTTTAAGGAATACTTTTATACAAATTAATTTCAGTTTGTTTTGGGAACATATCGTGAAAACCCTGGATTTATTATTACTGAAAGTATCTGAAGTACAGTGGAGGTGGTACCCTAATGGAATGTTTGAAGTAGCTTGCCTCCAAAAGGAGTTGAAAGTAGTGAATCAATAAGTTGAGTGGAGTATTACTGCCTTACAAGTAGAAGCACCTAATTACGTACAAAATAATTCACCACTTGCTTCTTCACTTTCATCCCTCCTCCGCCTCCGCTACCGCTCTTCATTATTCTCCTCCTCCTCATCATCATTCTCCGAATGGTCAACCTCCTCCTCATCCTCCTCCCCACCTCATCTATCTCCTCCTCCTCCTTATCGTCCTTCTACTCTCCTTCTCCTCCTTATCGTCCTCCCACTCCTCCTCCTCATCCTTATCGTCCTCCTACTCCTCCTCCTCCTCCTGATCATCATCTTCATCCTCATCCTCATCCTCATCTACTCCCTCCTTCACCTCATTTTCATCCTCCTCAACATCACCCTCCTCCTCCTCCTCCACCACCACCACCTACTCCTCCACCTCCTCATCCACCTTCTTCTCTCAATCCTCCTTCTACTTATCTTTTTTCTTTCTTTCCCTAGAGGAGCATAGTAAAAATCGCGGTTAGGCTACTCATTACAAGCATAGGTGATATTCAAATAATGTTGAATGCAATATAAGATTCACTATTATCGATATACTACTAGTGACCCCCTAGGTTAGAAAACTCGCTCATGAACTGTTGTATTGTAATCTTTGAATCCAGCAACTTTCAATAACAGAGTTGGTGGAAATTATGGAAATAGTTAAATATTTCTTTCACAAGAATAATTATTTGACAGTAGAGTTTCATTAGAGATCCTATTTGGAATGGAAAATTAATCTGTGGCTTCAACAATTTTGTCATCCATATGAATCCGAATTCATTTTTATTAATGAGAGCGGTGTTATGTGATACATTATTTCAATACAGAGTTCCAAGAGAAAATGAATCGTAAAAACCGCACATTGATATCTCAAACCGCATCAGTTTGTTGATGTAAAAGTTGAAAATCA